>NC_060177.1:2707105-2709605 GCF_021184085.1 Oncorhynchus gorbuscha
TACTGTAGCTAGCATGCCTTCCATATCACCATCATTATCTCTGTACTGTAGCTAGCTGGCTAGCATATCACCATCATTATCTCTGTACTGTAGCTAGCTGGCTAGCATATCACCATCATTATCTCTGTACTGTAGCTAGATGGCTAGCATATCACCATCATTATCTCTGTACTGTAGCTAGATGGCTAGCATGCCTTCCATATCACCATCATTATCTCTGTACTGTAGCTAGATGGCTAGCAAGCCTTCCATATCACCATCAGTATCTCTGTACTGTAGCTAGATGGCTAGCATGCCTTCCATATCACCATCAGTATCTCTGTACTGTAGCTAGATGGCTAGCATGCCTTCCATATCACCATCATTATCTCTGTACTGTAGCTAGATGGCTAGCATGCCTTCCATATCACCATCAGTATCTCTGTACTGTAGCTAGCATTCCTTCCATATCACCATCATTATCTCTGTACTGTAGCTAGATGGCTAGCATGCCTTCCATATCACCATCATTATCTCTGTACTGTAGCTAGATGGCTAGCATGCCTACCATATCACCATCATTATCTCTGTACTGTAGCTAGATGGCTAGCATATCACCATCATTATCTCTGTACTGTAGCTAGCATGCCTTCCATATCACCATCATTATCTCTGTACTGTAGCTAGCATGCCTTCCATATCACCATCAGTATCTCTGTACTGTAGCTAGCATGCCTTCCATATCACCATCAGTATCTCTGTACTGTAGCTAGATGGCTAGCAAGCCTTCCATATCACCATCATTATCTCTGTACTGTAGCTAGCATGCCTTCCATATCACCATCAGTATCTCTGTACTGTAGCTAGATGGCTAGCAAGCCTTCCATATCACCATCAGTATCTCTGTACTGTAGCTAGATGGCTAGCATGCCTTCCATATCAGCATCATTATCTCTGTACTGTAGCTAGATGGCTAGCAAGCCTTCCATATCACCATCAGTATCTCTGTACTGTAGCTAGATGGCTAGCATGCCTTCCATATCACCATCAGTATCTCTGTACTGTAGCTAGATGGCTAGCATGCCTTCCATATCACCATCAGTATCTCTGTACTGTAGCTAGATGGCTAGCATGCCTTCCATATCACCATCAGTATCTCTGTACTGTAGCTAGATGGCTAGCATGCCTTCCATATCACCATCAGTATCTCTGTACTGTAGCTAGATGGCTAGCATGCCTTCCATATCACCATCAGTATCTCTGTACTGTAGCTAGCAAGCCTTCCATATCAGCACCATTATCTTAATTGTAGTCAGAAGAACAGAAGCACCATCCCGTTATAAAAGGGAAGCTGGTAGTAATTGCAGGTTGTGACTGAGTGACTCACCTTTTCAGTGCGGGTTGAGTCGACTGCTGCTGCTGAGGGCTGTTCTTCTTAACCAAATCATCTCAAGAGTCGGATCACAACAAGGCAGGTCCGCCGTTGTCTTTCCTCCAGGGGATTCAGCTAAAGTCCAGCAGCAGGGTCCCATGTCTTGCTTCAGTCAGCATGAATGCCAGCCAGCCATTGTTTTTTTAAAACTAGCTATAGCTGCACACCACACAGAGGCAATCAGCCAACCCTCCTCCTCCGAGGGGAATGTAAGTCAGTAGGGCGTAAAAGTCTATGAACTCGCTAGTTAAGCTTCCTAGCTTCCAAATCAACACCCCCAATACGATTTGTTTTAGGCTAGCGAGCTAATTGCTATTTGCTAGCTCGTCTGAAAGCAAGCGAAGGTAACGTTAGCTAACTGAACCAGGATCAGTTGATTGATTAGGAGCTTTTTCTTTATGTCTGGAGGCTGACCGCGGTATTAACCTCTACTGTAACAGTTACTATACCACGATTCAACAAAAAAAATACCAAATCATGAAATATCAAAAGCTACCACCGATTGAGTTATACTATTTTCATCTTAAATGGTAAGTTATTTTAACCAGATAACGGATAATAACAGTAGACTTGGTTCCTGTAAATCGTTCCGATTTTTCAACTTCCTGGTTTCCCTGGTAACGACCCAGAGCCCCGTTCTGATTGGTCCGTGTAGGAGTCGCCACCACAGTGACCCCTGGTGGTCATGTCGAGCAACACGCCCGTCCTGCGCACCTGTTTCTCATCCACAATGCTTTCACAGGCGAGCGACAGGTGCAGCCGAGCCAGGTAACTCGGCGTGGATTCAATGGAAGAACACTTACACTGCTTGTATGTTTAGTTTCTCCAGATACATAGGAGTCATTTGACGTCTCTTGTTCCACAAATGAATCTTAGATCATTGTAATGTAATAGAAGGAACAGTAGAGGGCAGCAGTGTGTCATATATGTGAATATCCCATCAGCAATTTATCCTGACTCAGCAACCTTTGGAGTTATTGGGATGCATTGGGCACAGCAGTTTATACATACAACATATGAAACGTCATTATATCAGTCAATGCTATGAGTGAGCTTCTATATCAGGTCATATTCTATATTTCCTGCGTT
>NC_060177.1:2714605-2729605 GCF_021184085.1 Oncorhynchus gorbuscha
AAGGGAATAGAGAGTCATTTGGGATGCATGTCCAGACCCAGCTTCAGCCTCTCAGCCCCTAACCTCCCAGCCCCCTAACCTCCCAGCCACCACAGCCCCCTAACCTCCCAGCCACCCCAGCCCCCTAACCTCCCAGCCCCCTAACCTCCCAGCCTTCCCAGCCAACCCAGCCCCTATCCTCCCAGCCCCTAACCTCCCAGCCCCCTAACCTCCCAGCCTTCCCAGCCAACCCAGCCCCTATCCTCCCAGCCCCTAACCTCCCAGCCCCCTAACCTCCCAGCCCCCTGGTCCTCCCAGCCACCCCAGCCCCCAACCTCCCAGTCCCTAACCTCCTGCAGCCCCCAACCTCCCAGCCACCCCCAACCCCTAACCTCCCAGCCCCCTATAACCTCCCAGCCACCCCCAGCCCTCTAACCTCCCAGCCCCTAACCTCCCAGCCCAGCCCCCTAACCTTCCAACCACCCCAGCCCCCCTAACCTTCCAGCCACCCTGTGCCCCCTAACCTCCCAGCAGCACCCCAGCCCCTTATCCTCCCAGCCCCCTAACCTCCCAGCCCCTAACCACCCAGCCACCCCAGCCCCCAACCTCCATCCCCCTAACACTCCCAGCCACCCCCGGCCCCCTAACCTACCAGCCAACCCAGCTCCCTTATCTCTCCCAGCCCCCTAACCTCCCAGCCCCTGCAACTCTCCCAGCCCCCTTAACCTCCCAGCTTTCACCCCCAGCCCCTAACCTCCCAGTCCCCCTAACCTCCCCAGCTCCCCTAACCTCCCAGCCACCCTTAACTCCCTAACTCTCCCAGCCCCCTAACCTCCCAGCCACTGGCCCCTCTAACCTCCCAGCCCCCTAACTCTCCCAGCCCAGCCCCTAACCTTCCAGCCAGCCCAGCCCTCCTAACCTCCCAGCCACCCCAGCCTACCCTCCCAGCCCCTAACCTCCCAGCCACCTAACCATAGCCACCCCAGCCTCCCCAGCCTCCCATCCCTAACCTCCCAGCCACCCCAACCCCCTAACCACCCAGCCACCCCAGCCCCCTAATCTCCAGCAGTCCCCCCTAACCTCCCAGGGCACCAGCCCCTAACCTCCCAGCCCAGCCCCCTGACTCCTGTTCGCCCCAGCTCCCCACCTCCCAGCCACCCCAGCCTTAACCCTCCAGACTACCCCAGCCTCCTCTACACCTGCTCCCGACACTTGTCCCAGTCCCCCCTAACCATCCAGACACCCCAGCCCTCAACGTCTCCCCCAGCCCCACCAACTACCTCAGACACCCCCAGCCGCCCTGTAACCTCCCGGGCCCCCCGACCTTCCAGACACCCCCGGCTCACCTAGCCTCCCACCCCAGTTCCTGACCCTCCCAGCCATCCCAGGACCCCCTAACCTCCCAATCTCTAACCTTCATCCCAGACCTATCTCCAGCAGCCCCTAATCTACCCAGCTCTCACTCCCAGAGCACATGCCCTATGCTGCCATCCCAGCCTCCTCAACTCTTCCAGTATCAACCCCCAGCCCTCTAACCCTCCCAGCCCCTAACTTTCACTCAGCCTCCCAGCCCCAACCAGCTCCAGCCACCCAGCCTCCCAGCTAATCTCCCAGCCACCCCAGCCCCCTAACACTCCAGCCCAACCTTCTACATCCTGCCCAAAGCCACCTCCAGCCTCCTAACCTCCCAGAGCAGCTCCTGCTTCCCTCCCAGCCCTCCTCACCTCCAGGTAATAGCCTGTGCCTGACCCCAGCTCCCCAGCCCCCAATCTTCAGACCTCACCTAGTACCTCCCAATCCCACCAATACCTCCCAGCCTACTGCTCAGTCCCAGCCCTAGTACCTCCGCTTCAGTCCTCCCAGCCTTCCAGCCATGACCTCCCAGCCTAAACGACCTCCTAGCAACGGCAGGCTTGGAGGAGAAGACTGGGGCATTTGAGAAAGAGCCAGAACAGACATCAGGAAAGATTGCGTAAAGAGACCACCATACATTTACATTTAGCCATTTAGCAGACGGCTCTCTATCTCAGAGCGACTCACAAGTCTATGCAGGCAGATACAGACAGACAGGCTCCAGCCCTATCTTGGGCACCTGGGGATCAGTCCATCAATCATGATCCTGCCACAGATGGCTCCAGAACAGGGACGACCAGGGACAAATGGGCACCGAGGACAGGGGCACCAGGACAGGGAGCACCAGGATCAGGAGGACACCAGGATTCAGGGACACCAGGACAGGGACACCAGGACAGGGTACGAACCAGGACAGCACAGAACAGGGGCATGAGGACAGGGGCACCAGGATCAGGGACGCCAGGAGGACAGGGGCACCAGGAGGTGAGTGAGCCACCTCACCAGAATGTGATAGATTGAGGGATCAGGAATAGGGGACACAGGAATTAGGGACAGAGCATGAGAAAAGGCGGAGGTCAGGACACCAGACAGGACACCAGAGCCACCACAGTACAGGGACAGACAGACTGGGGATCAGAGGATCACCAGTGCAGAGCCACGTCAGACGAGGACAGCCAGGTTAGACAGCCACAGACAGACAGACAGAAACAGACACAGCGCCACACCAGTGACGCGACAGGACACAGACAGGACACCGTGACACAGACAGACGTGACACAGACCCACCAGACCACAGTATAGGGACAATACTAGACAGGGAACAAGAGCCAGACACACAGATAGGACACTGCGACACAGACAGGGTCAGACTACAGATTAGAGTTCAGGACAGGGCATCACGTAGGACACAGAGATTACCAGACCAGCACAGACAGGGGATCACCAGAGCCAGGACAGACACATCAGCCAGATAGGACACAGTGATTAGGGACACAGGAATCACTAGACAGGGGACACTGTGACACAGACTAGACTGTGACAGACACTGTACAGACACACTAGGGACACCAGGAATTAGCACCAGGATAGGACACCAGGACAGGACACTGTGACACTGGGCCAGGTGACGGATTTTATCAGGTTGCTTCACGGAACCCTGTTCCATGTACTGAAACAGGTTAACTGAGGTGGAGGACTAGGAGCCATTTTTGGGATGGTCAATGAGACTCCTGGGACCACTAGAGGTCAACAGAGCACCAGGCACCCATATAGAATAGGAGCATTTGATGCACAGAGACTTGACTATTATCAACATAAACTCACCTATATAGGAATAGGCCATTTGGGATGCACTAGAGCACTCAGACCTACAGAGAGTCAACAGGTTTCTTTATGGTATTTCACTTTGGGATGGACTAGGGAGGCTTGATCATTAGGAGTCAACAGGCTAACTGAGGGCAGCCCATATAGGGACTGTGAGCCAGAGACAAATTAGGAGTCAACAGGTTGATGGCTGTGAAACAGGGTGTTGTCTTGCCTGGACTCCGACCGGGCCAGAGGAAAGGGTGTTGTCTCTGCCTGGACTCTGACCGAGGAGGCAGTCCTCTGCCCTGGACTCCCGGATCTCAGAGGAGGGTGCTGACTCTGATCCCCTGCCTGGACTCTGATCGGACAGAGGGTGCTTCTGCCTTGACTTCTGACTGATAGAGGAGGTGGTGTTGTCTGCCTCTGGACCGGACTGGATAGAGATGGCGTTGTCTCTGTCATCTCCCCGGATAGAGAGGTGTTACCTCTGCCTGACTGATATGGTACTGGACTTCGGACTGACAGAGGAGGTGTACCGGATAGTGAGTGCGGGTGTTGAATCTCTTCTGGACTCTGACTGGCCAGAGAGGTGGTGTGCCACCCTGCTCCTGGGATCTCTGAACTGATAGATGGTACAACCTGGACTCTGACTGACAGAGACTTGCCTGGACTCCCAGAGGTGGTACACTTCGCTCTGGCCCCTGACTGGATGTATGAGGGTGCTGTTCCTCTGCTCTGACTCTGACTGATATGGTGCTGCCTGAGTCTCCCGATCGATAGAGGAGGTGGTGTTGTCTCTGCTCTGACTCCTGACTGATAGAGAGGCCTGGATCCCCCCTGGATCGGATAGAAGTGATGGTACAGTCTCTGCCTCTGGATTCCCTGATCGATAGAGGAGGGTAGCTGTCTCTACTCAGGATAGAGGAGGGTAGCTACTGCCTGAGATACAGGAGGTGGTGCTGTTCTACTCTGACTTCCTGACTGATAGAGGAGGTGGTGTGCCAGCCTGATCTCCCTGAACTGGATAGGAGAGGTGGTGCTGCCTGGATCCCTGACGTGGGATACAGAGTGGTGTCATCCTGCCTGACTGACAGAGGAGTACTTGGACTCCTGGACTGGATAGAGGAGGTGGTGTTGTCCCATTTGATTTCTGACTGGATAGAGGAGGTGGTGTTGTCTCTGCTCTGGACCCTGACCGGATACAGAGTGTTGTCTCTGCCTCCCCCTGACTGATTGAGGAGGTGCCACTCTGGACTGGATAGAGAGGTGGTAAGAACTTGCTCACTCCCTGGATCAGATGTGGTGTTGTTCACTCTGACTCTGAACTGGATAGAGAGGTGGTGCTGTCTCTGCTCTGCACCCGGACTGGCGAGGTGGTGTTGTTCTGCCTGGCCTCTGACTGACGCAGAGGGTGCTGTCTCTGCTCTGACTCTGCCAGAGAGGTGGTTGCCTGGACTCTCCTCTGACTGATAGAAATTTACCCTGATCGGGATAGAGGAGGTGAGCTTCTTCTCCCTGGACGTCTCTGCTCGACTGATAGAGGAGGTGGTGTTGTCTCTGCCTCTGACCCCCTGAACCGGATGGGAGAGTGCGGCTTACTCTGACTGATAGAGCTGGGACTGACAGAGGTGGTGTTAAACTTACCTGGGACGGACCGTGAGGGCCTCTGGTCAGAGGTGGTGTGTCTGACCGGGTCTCGCCTGGACTCTGACTGATAGGAGGTTGCTTCTGCCCTTGACTCCTGACTGATAGAGGAGGTGGAAAGAAACTTTCTACTTGACCCTGACCGGGCAGAGGTGGTGTTGTCTCTGGATTCCCTGATTCGGATAGAGAGGTGGTGGACTCCTGGGGAGGGCTACACCCTGCTCTGATCCTGGACTGAAGGGAGGGTGGTTCCTGGCCCTGGACTCTGGACTGGATACTAGCCGAGTGCTTTTTGGGTGAACATTCATCATGTAATACACTATTTCTGATTGTGTGTGTGTGTGTGTGTGTGTGTGTGTGTGTGTCTCTCTCAGTGGCACCAGCCGGTCCTCACCCGCCTTGGATCACGCAGTTGCTTCCACCTCTTCCGACGGCTGGAGGCTGGAGCTAAACAGGCTGGGATAGAAGTCGTACATGTGTATAGATATAGACAGACATCTGCTGCATGATAGGGAGACAGACACTGTATATATTTAGAATAGACAGCTGCTGTATATAGGGAGATGTCAGACATTAAGTTAAAAAATACACACGCCTGCTGTACCCTGAATAGACATGCTAGGGAATAGACACGCTGTTGCATATAGAATAGATCGTGCTGTGGAATAGGCTAACTGCCAAACAGACACGCCTGCTGCATTATTAGGGAATAAGACCACGCCGTTGCATATAGGACATGCCGCTGTATATAGGAAATAAGACATGCTGTTCAGATATAGGGTCAGACACGCCGTTGTATATGAGGGGAATAGACATGGGAATAGACATCTGCTGTATATATATAAGATGCTGCTGTAATACACACTCTGCTGTATTACTAGGAATAAAATACTCCATTGCATATAATAGACACGCCACGTACAGAACTTTCCCCCTCCCCCTCCTCCCCCTCCCCTCTCTCAGCGATGGGAGAGAGGCTCTCTTGGCATAATGCAGATGTACATAATGTGCACACACAGCTTTCTATAGTCCGCTTCCAGAGTCCAACATCTGTGTATGCCACATCGGGGCACAGAACATTCTTGTTCACATCGCGCAATAATTTAGTGGTATTACACGGGCTGCATAGAACATTCTTTAGGTACAATATCGTACGCACCGCAATATTTGTAGACTACACGGGGCTGCACAAGCAACACCGGGTATCATACGCTGCACAGAACATTCTAGTGGTATTCATCGCTGCACAGAACAATTTGTGGTATCATGATCGGTGTAATAGCAGAACATTTGTGGTATTTGTTATCGCCTACATACGTATCACATTTAGTGGTAGACATTTGATGCACAGAAATAATTTGCATACACGCTATCGGCAACATTCTAGTGGTACACATCGTGGCTATCGTCAGAATATTCTAGTGGTATTCACATGCTGCACAGAACACTACATACTGGCGTTATAGTTTTAGTGGTATTCACACGGAGCCGCGAAAAAGAGAACATTCTAGTGGTACTACATCGCCGCTATATTTTGTGGTGGCTCAGCTGCACAGAACAGGTGGTTCACATTTGCTGCACAGATGTGCCTCCACGGGCTAACACTGCACAATTTCTAGTGGTGACTACACGTGCTGCACAGAACATGCAGTGGTGATTTCACATCGCGCTTTCTTCGCACAGAACATTTAGTGGGTATTCACATACTTGCACATAAACATTTAGTAGCTACACTACGCACAATAGCTCTAGTGGTATCGCTGCACAGAACATTCTAGTGGTATTTCACATTTCTGCTGCAATACACATTTAGTGGTATTCACATGTCCATGTAATAAGTAAACATATTTAGTGGTATTACATGTTACACAGAATACTTAAAGCCAAATACGTAGCTGCCCATTTTGTAGTATTACATCGCAGTTGCACAGTGAACATTCCACATGTGCTGCATAGAACATTCTAGTGGGTAATTATCGGGACACACAACATTCTCTCAGTGTCCACAATTTCCAAACAATACTATTTTTGTAACCTCAATAGCATATTTATTGTAAGTTTAACATGATATTACATTGGAGCACCATGGCTGCACTGAACTTATTAAAATAAAATATGCAACATACTTTCAAAGATTTTACTGAGTTAGCAGTTCAAAATAAAAGGAAATCAGTCAATTGAAATAAACTAGTTAGGTTCTGTCTAAGGGATTTTCACATGACTGGAATACAGATGCAAGTCATGTGAAAATCCATAGATTAGAGCCTAACTAGTTTATTTCAATTGACTGATTTCCTTATTTGAACTGTAACTCAGTAAAATCTTTGAAATTGTTGCATGTTGCATTTTAATGTTTTCGTTCAGTGTAACATTGCATGAACATCAATGTAATATCATGTTAAACCTACAATAAATATGCTATTGAAGGTTATAAAAATAGTATTGTTTGGAAATTGTGGACCTTTGAGAGAATGTTCTGTGTATCCGATGTGAATACCACTAGAATGTTCTATGCAGCCGATGTGAATACCACAAGAATGTTCTGTGCAGCCGATGTGAATACCACAAGAATGTTCTGTGCAGCCGATGTGAATACCACTAGAATGTTCTGTGCAGCCGATGTGAATACCACTAGAATGTTCTGTGCAGCCGATGTGAATACCACTAGAATGTTCTGTGCAGCCGATGTGAATACCACTAGAATGTTCTGTGCAGCCGATGTGAATACCACTAGAATGTTCTGTGCAGCCGATGTGAATACCACTAGAATGTTCTGTGCAGCCGATGTGAATACCACTAGAATGTTCTGTGCAGCCGATGTGAATACCACTAGAATGTTCTGTGCAGCCGATGTGAATACCACTAGAATGTTCTGTGCAGCCGATGTGAATACCACTAGAATGTTCTGTGCAGCCGATGTGAATACCACTAGAATGTTCTGTGCAGCCGATGTGAATACCACTAGAATGTTCTGTGCAGCCGATGTGAATACCACAAGAATGTTCTGCGCAGCCGATGTGAATACCACTAGAATGTTCTGCGCAGCCGATGTGAATACCACTAGAATGTTCTGCGCAGCCGATGTGAATACCACTAGAATGTTCTGTGCAGCCGATGTGAATACCACTAGAATGTTCTGTGCAGCCGATGTGAATACCACTAGAATGTTCTGTGCAGCCGATGTGAATACCACTAGAATGTTCTGTGCAGCCGATGTGAATACCACTAGAATGTTCTGTGCAGCCGATGTGAATACCACTAGAATGTTCTGTGCAGCCGATGTAAATACCACTAGAATGTTCTGTGCACCCGATGTGAATACCACAAGAATGTTCTGTGCAGCCGATGTGAATACCACTAGAATGTTCTGTGCAGCCGATGTGAATACCACAAGAATGTTCTGTGCAGCCGATGTGAATACCACAAGAATGTTCTGTGCAGCCGATGTGAATACCACAAGAATGTTCTATGCAGCCGATGTGAATACCACTAGAATGTTCTGTGCACCCGATGTGAATACCACAAGAATGTTCTGTGCACCCGATGTGAATACCACAAGAATGTTGGACTCTGGAGCGGATAGAAACTGTGTGTGTGTGCATTATGTGCACCTCTGCCATTATGCCAAAGAGGACCTCCTCCTCCCATCGCTGAGAGAGAGAGAGAGAGAGAGAGAGAGAGAGAGAGAGAGAGAGAGAGAGAGATTCCTATATACAGCAGCGTGTCTATTCCCTATATACAGCAGAGTGTCTATTCCCTATGTACAGCAGAGTGTCTATTCCCTATGTACAGCAGCGTGTCTATTCCCTATATACAGCAGAGTGTCTATTCCCTATGTACAGCAGCGTGTCTATTCCCTATATACAGCAGCGTGTCTATTCCCTATGTACAGCAGCGTGTCTATTCCCTATATACAGCAGCATGTCTATTCCCTATATACAGCAGCATGTCTATTCCCTATATACAGCAGCGTGTCTATTCCCTATGTACAGCAGCGTGTCTATTCCCTATATACAGCAGCGTGCCTATTCCCTATATACAGCAGCTTGTCTATTCCCTATATACAGCAGCATGTCTATTCCCTATATACAGCAGCATGTCTATTCCCTATATACAGCAGCGTGTCTATTCCCTATGTACAGCAGCGTGTCTATTCCCTATATACAGCAGCGTGCCTATTCCCTATATACAGCAGCTTGTCTATTCCCTATATACAGCAGCGTGTCTATTCCCTATATACAGCAGCGTGTCTATTCCCTATATACAGCAGCATGTCTATTCCCCATGTACAGCAGGCTCTATCCAGCCTGTTGCTCCAGCCTCAACCCATCCAGAGAGGTGGAAATAGCTCACATTGATCAAAGCAGTGGGATTTTAGCAGCTGGTGCCACTGAGATGAATCGTTGGTGAAAGAGAGACTCATACAGACACACACACACACACACACACACACACACACACACACACACACACACACACACACACTGCAATCCGTCGTAATATTACATGATGAAATGTTCACCCAAAAACACTCAGCAGAGACAACACCACCTCCTCTATCCAGTCCAGAGTCCAGAGCAGAGACAACACCACCTCCTCTATCCAGTCCAGAGTCCAGAGCAGAGACAACACCACCTCCTCTAGCCAGTCCAGAGTCCAGAGCAGAGACAACACCACCTCCTCTATCCAGTCCAGAGTCCAGAGCAGAGACAACACCACCTCCTCTATCCAGTCCAGAGTCCAGAGTAGAGACAACACCACCTCCTCTATCCAGTCCAGAGTCCAGAGCAGAGACAACACCACCTCCTCTATCCAGTCCAGAGTCCAGAGCAGAGACAACACCACCTCCTCTATCCAGTCCAGAGTCCAGAGTAGAGACAACACCACCTCCTCTATCCAGTCCAGAGTCCAGAGCAGAGACAACACCACCTCCTCTATCCAGTCCAGAGTCCAGAGTAGAGACAACACCACCTCCTCTATCCAGTCCAGAGCAGAGACAACACCACCTCCTCTATCCAGTCCAGAGTAGAGACAACACCACCTCCTCTATCCAGTCCAGAGTCCAGAGCAGAGACAACACCACCTCCTCTATCCAGTCCAGAGTCCAGAGCAGAGACAACACCTCCTCTATCCAGTCCAGAGTCCAGAGCAGAGACAACACCACCTCCTCTATCCAGTCCAGAGTCCAGAGCAGAGACAACACCACCTCCTCTATCCAGTCCAGAGTCCAGAGCAGAGACAACACCACCTCCTCTATCCAGTCCAGAGTCCAGAGCAGAGACAACACCACCTCCTCTATCCAGTCCAGAGTCCAGAGCAGAGACAACACCACCTCCTCTATCCAGTCCAGAGTCCAGAGCAGAGACAACACCACCTCCTCTATCCAGTTCAGAGTCCAGAGCAGAGACAACACCACCTCCTCTATCCAGTCCAGAGTCCAGAGCAGAGACAACACCACCTCCTCTATCCAGTCCAGAGCAGAGACAACACCACCTCCTCTATCCAGTCCAGAGTCCAGAGCAGAGACAACACCACCTCCTCTATCCAGTCCAGAGTCCAGAGCAGAGACAACACCACCTCCTCTATCCAGTCCAGAGTCCAGAGTAGAGACAACACCACCTCCTCTATCCAGTCCAGAGTCCAGAGCAGAGACAACACCACCTCCTCTATCCAGTCCAGAGCAGAGACAACACCACCTCCTCTATCCAGTCCAGAGTCCAGAGCAGAGACAACACCACCTCCTCTATCCAGTTCAGAGTCCAGAGCAGAGACAACACCACCTCCTCTATCCAGTCCAGAGTCCAGAGTAGAGACAACACCACCTCCTCTATCCAGTCCAGAGCAGAGACAACACCACCTCCTCTATCCAGTCCAGAGTAGAGACAACACCACCTCCTCTATCCAGTCCAGAGTCCAGAGCAGAGACAACACCACCTCCTCTATCCAGTCCAGAGTCCAGAGCAGAGACAACACCTCCTCTATCCAGTCCAGAGTCCAGAGCAGAGACAACACCACCTCCTCTATCCAGTCCAGAGTCCAGAGCAGAGACAACACCACCTCCTCTATCCAGTCCAGAGTCCAGAGCAGAGACAACACCACCTCCTCTATCCAGTCCAGAGTCCAGAGCAGAGACAACACCACCTCCTCTATCCAGTCCAGAGTCCAGAGCAGAGACAACACCACCTCCTCTATCCAGTCCAGAGTCCAGAGCAGAGACAACACCACCTCCTCTATCCAGTTCAGAGTCCAGAGCAGAGACAACACCACCTCCTCTATCCAGTCCAGAGTCCAGAGCAGAGACAACACCACCTCCTCTATCCAGTCCAGAGCAGAGACAACACCACCTCCTCTATCCAGTCCAGAGTCCAGAGCAGAGACAACACCACCTCCTCTATCCAGTTCAGAGTCCAGAGCAGAGACAACACCACCTCCTCTATCCAGTCCAGAGTCCAGAGCAGAGACAACACCATCTCCTCTATCCAGTCCAGAGTCCAGAGCAGAGACAACACCACCTCCTCTATCCAGTCCAGAGTCCAGAGCAGAGACAACACCACCTCCTCTATCCAGTCCAGAGTCCAGAGCAGAGACAACACCACCTCCTCTATCCAGTCCAGAGTCCAGAGCAGAGACAACACCACCTCCTCTATCCAGTCCAGAGTCCAGAGCAGAGACAACACCTCCTCTATCCAGTCCAGAGTCCAGAGCAGAGACAACACCACCTCCTCTATCCAGTCCAGAGTCCAGAGCAGAGACAACACCACCTCCTGTTTCCCAACCATCAACCTGTTGACTCCTAATGAGTCCAAGTCTCCTTGTGCATCCCAAATGGCTCCCTAGTCCCTATATAGTGCCCTCAGTTAACCTGTTGACTCCTAATGAGTCCAAGTCTCCTAGTGCATCCCAAGTGGCTTCCTATTCCCTATAAAGTGCCCTCAGTTAACCTGTTGACTCCTAATGAGTCCCAGTCTCCTAGTGCATCCCAAATGGCTCCCTATTCCCTATATAGTGCCCTCAGTTTACCTGTTGACTCCTAATGAGTCCAAGTCTCCTTGTGCATCCCAAATGGCTCCCTATTCCCTATATAGTGCCCCCAGTTAACCTGTTGACTCCTAATGAGTCCAAGTCTCCTTGTGCATCCCAAATGGCTCCCTAGTCCCTATATAGTACCCTCAGTTAACCTGTTGACTCCTAATGAGTCCAAGTCTATTCCCTATTATAGTACATGGAACAGGGTTCCATTTGAAGCACAACCCTGATGATTCAAAATCCCGTCCTGGTGTCCCTGTCCTGGTGTCCTGGTGTCCCTGTCCTGGTGTCCCTGTCCTGGTGCCCCTGTCCTGGTGTCCTGGTGTCCTGGTGTCCCTGTCCTGGTGTCCCTGTCCTGGTGTCCCTGTCCTGGTGTCCTGGTGTCCCTGTCCTGGTGTCCCTGTCCTGGTGTCCCTGTCCTGGTGTCCTGGTGTCCTGGTGTCCCTGTCCTGGTGTCCTGGTGTCCCTGTCCTAGTGTCCCTGTCCTGGTGTCCCTGTCCTGGTGTCCTGGTGTCCCTGTCCTGGTGTCCCTGTCCTGGTGTCCCTGTACTGGTGTCCCTGTCCTGGTGTCCTGGTGTCCCTGTCCTGGTGTCCCTGTCCTGGTGTCTTGGTGCCCCTGTCCTGGTGTCCCTGTCCTGGTGTCCCTGTCCTGGTGTCCTGGTGTCCTGGTGTCCCTGTCCTGGTGTCCTGGTGTCCCTGTCCTGGTGCCCCTGTCCTGGTTTCCCTGTCCTAGTGTCCTGGTGTCCCTGTCCTGGTTTCCCTGTCCTAGTGTCCTGGTGTCCCTGTCCTGGTGTCCTGGTGTCCCTGTCCTGGTGTCCTGGTGTCCCTGTCCTAGTGTCCTGGTGCCCCTGTCCTGGTGTCCCTGTCCTAGTGTCCTGGTGTCCCTGTCCTGGTGTCCTGGTGTCCCTGTCCTGGTGTCCTGGTGTCCCTGTCCTGGTGTCCCTGTCCTGGTGTCCCTGTCCTAGTGTCCCTGTCCTGGTGCCCCTGTCCTGGTGTACTGGTGTCCCTGTCCTGGTTTCCCTGTCCTGGTGTCCCTGTCCTGGTGTCCCTGTCCTGGTGTCCTGGTGTCCCTGCCCTGGTGTCCTGGTGTCCCTGTCCTGGTGTCCCTGTCCTGGTGTCCTGGTGTCCCTGTCCTGGTGTCCCTGTCCTGGTGTCCCTGTCCTGGTGTCCCGGTCCTGGTGTCCTGGTGTCCCTGTCCTGGTGTCCTGGTATCCCTGTCCTGGTGTCCTGGTGTCCCTGTCCTGGTGTCCCTGTCCTGGTGTCCTGGTGTCCCTGTCCTGGTGTCCTGGTGTCCCTGTCCTGGTGTCCCTGTCCTGGTGCCCCTGTCCTGGTGTCCTGGTGTCCCTGTCCTGGTGTCCCTGTCCTGGTGTCCTGGTGTCCCTGTCCTGGTGTCCCTGTCCTGGTGCCCCTGTCCTGGTGTCCCTGTCCTGGTGCACTGGTGTCCCTGTCCTGGTGTCCTGGTGCCCCTGTCCTGGTTCCCCTGTCCTGGTGTCCCTGTTCTGGTGCCCCTGTCCTGGTGCCCCTGTCCTGGTGCCCCTGTTCTGGTGTCCTGGTGTCCCTGTCCTGGTGCCCCTGTCCTGGTGTCCCTGTCCTGGTGCCCCTGTCCTGGTGCCCCTGTTCTGGTGTCCTGGTGTCCCTGTCCTGGTGTCCCTGTCCTGGTGTCCCTGTCCTGGTGTCCCTGTCCTGGTGTCCCTGTCCTGGTGCCCCTGTCCTGGTGCCCCTGTCCTGGTGTCCCTGTTCTGGAGCCTTGAGAGGATCATGATTGATGGACTGATCCCAGGTGCCAAGATAAGACTGGAGCCTGTCTGTCTGTCTGCCTGCATAGATTTGTAAGTCGCTCTGGATAAGAGCGTCTGCTAAATGACTTAAATGTAAATGTATGGTGGTCTCTTTACGCAATCTTTCCTGATGTCTGTTCTGGTTTTCTCAAATGCCCCAGTCTTCTCCTCAAGTTACCCCGTCTCAGCACTTCCGTTGCTGGGGGGTCTGGAAGGTTAGGGGGCTGGGAGGTTAGGGTGGCTGGGGTGGCTGGGAGGTTAGGGGGCTGGGAGGTTAGGGGGCTGGGAGGTTAGGGGGGCTGGGGTGGCTGGGAGGTTAGGGGGCTGGGAGGTTAGGGGGCTGGGAGGTTAGGGGGGCTGGGGTGGCTGGGAGGTTAGGAGGCTGGGAGGTTAGGGGGCTGGGGTGGCTGGGAGATTAGGGGCTGGGATGGCTGGAAGGTTAGGGGGCAGGGCTGGGAGATTAAGGGGCTGGGAGGTTAGAGGGCTGGGGTGTCTGGAAGGTTAGGGGGCTGGGCTGGCTGGGAGGTTAGGGGGCTGGGAGGTTAGGGGGCTGGGATGTCTGGAAGGTTAGGGGGCTGGGAGGTTAGGGGGCTGGGGTGGCTGGGAGGTTAGGGGGCTGGGAGGTTAGGGGGCTGGGGTGTCTGGAAAGTTAGGGGCTGGGAGGTTAGGGGGCTGGGGTGTCTGGAAAGTTAGGGGGCTGGGAGGTTAGGGGGCTGGGGTGTCTGGAAGGTTAGGGGGGCTGGGGTGTCTGGAAGGTTAGGGGGCTGGGGTGTCTGGAAGGTTAGGGGCTGGGTTGGCTGGGAGGTTAGGGAGCTGGGGTGAAAGGGAGGTTAGGGGGCTGGGCTGGGAGGTTAGGGGCTGGGCTGGGAGGTTAGGGGCTGGGAGATTAGAGGGCTGGGGTGGCTGGGAGGTTAGGGGCTGGGGTGGCTGGGAGGTTAGTGGGCTGGAAGGTTAGGGGGCTGGGGTGTCTGGGAGGTTATGGGGTTGGGAGGTTCGGGGGCTGGGAGGTTAGAGGGCTGGGGTGGCTGGGAGGTTAAGGGGCTGGGAGGTTAGGGGGCTGGGGTGGCTGGGAGGTTAGGGGGCTGGGGTGGTTGGAAGGTTAGGGGGCTGGGCTGGGAGGTTAGGGGGCTGGGAGGTTAGAGGGCTGGGGTGGCTGGGAGGTTAGGGGGCTGGGAGGTTAGGGGGCTGGGAGATTAGGGGTTAGGGGTGGCTGGGAGGTTAGGGGGCTGGGAGGTTAGGAGACTGGGAGGTTAGGGGCTGGGGTGGCTGGGAGGTTAGGGGGCCGGGAGGTTAGGGGGCTGGGAGGATAGGGGGCTGGGGTGGCTGGGAAGGCTGGGAGGTTAGGGGGCTGGGAGGTTAGTGGGCTGGGAGGTTAGGGGGCTGGGGTGGCTGGGAGGTTAGGGGGCTGGGGTGG
>NC_060177.1:2734605-2737105 GCF_021184085.1 Oncorhynchus gorbuscha
GTCTCTCTGTCTCTCTGTCTCTCTCGCTTTATGTCTCTCTCGCTTTATGTCTCTCTGTCTGTCTGTCTGTCTGTCTGTCTGTCTGTCTGTCTGTCTGTCTGTCTGTCTGTCTGTCTGTCTGTCTGTCTGTCTGTCTGTCTGTCTGTCTGTCTCTCTGTCTCTCTCTCTCTCTCTCTCTCTCTCTCTCTCTCTCTCTCTCTCTCTCTCTCTCTCTCTCTCTCTCTCTCTCTCTCTCTCTCTCTCTCTCTCTCTCTCTCTCTCTCTCTCTCTCTCTCTCTCAAACTTATTAAGAGAATATCCCTGGTCATCCCTACTGCCTCTGATCTGGAGGACTCACTAAACAGAGAACATCCCTGGTCATCCCTACTGTCTCTGATCTGGAGGACTCACTAACAGAGGACATCCCTGGTCATCCCTACTGCCTCTGATCTGGAGGACTCACTAAACAGAGAACATCCCTGGTCATCCCTACTGCCTCTGATCTGGAGGACTCACTAAACAGAGAATATCCCTGGTCATCCCTACTGCCTCTGATCTGGAGGACTCACTAAACAGAGAACATCCCTGGTCATCCCTACTGCCTCTGATCTGGTGGACTCACTAAACAGAGAACATCCCTGGTCATCCCTACTGTCTCTGATCTGGGGGACTGACTAAACAGAGAACATCCCTGGTCATCCCTACTGCCTCTGATCTGGTGGACTCACTAAACAGAGAACATCCCTGGTCATCCCTACTGCCTCTGATCTGGAGGACTCACTAAACAGAGAACATCCCTGGTCATCCCTACTGCCTCTGATCTGGAGGACTCACTAAACACAAATGCATCTTCTGTAAATAATGTCAGAGTGTTGGAGTGTGATGCTGGCTCTCCGTACATTTTAAAAACAATAAAATGTTTGTATCTGCTTTTGCTTAATTTAAGGAATTTAAAATGATTTCTACTTTTACATGTACCTTGGATACATAAGTATATTTAGAACCAAATACTTCTAGACATTTACTCAAGTAGTATTTTTTAACTTGAACTTTAACTTGAGTCATTTTCTATTTAGTTATCTAGACATTTACTCAAGTAGTATTTTTTAACTTGAACTTTAACTTGAGTCATTTTCTATTTAGGTATCTAGACATTTACTCAAGTACCACAATTGGGTACCTTTTCTCTCGCCACCACTGGGTTTTTAAACAATACTTGGTGTGTCAACCAAAGTTCCAGAACATGAACCTTTAAACTCTAGTCATCACAAATTCCAGAAAACACTGAAATATAGAATATGACCTGATATCGCTCACTCGCAACATTGACTGATATAATGACGTTTCATATGTTGTATGTATAAACTGCTGTGCCCAATGCATCCCAATAACTCCAAAGGTTGCTGAGTCAGGATAAATTGCTGATGGGATATTCACATATATGACACACTGCTGCCCTCTACTGTTCCTTCTATTACATTACAATGATCTAAGATTCATTTGTGGAACAAGAGACGTCAAATGACTCCTATGTATCTGGAGAAACTAAACATACAAGCAGTGTAAGTGTTCTTCCATTGAATCCACGCCGAGTTACCTGGCTCGGCTGCACCTGTCGCTCGCCTGTGAAAGCATTGTGGATGAGAAACAGGTGCGCAGGACGGGCGTGTTGCTCGACATGACCACCAGGGGTCACTGTGGTGGCGACTCCTACACGGACCAATCAGAACGGGGCTCTGGGTCGTTACCAGGGAAACCAGGAAGTTGAAAAATCGGAACGATTTACAGGAACCAAGTCTACTGTTATTATCCGTTATCTGGTTAAAATAACTTACCATTTAAGATGAAAATAGTATAACTCAATCGGTGGTAGCTTTTGATATTTCATGATTTGGTATTTTTTTTGTTGAATCGTGGTATAGTAACTGTTACAGTAGAGGTTAATACCGCGGTCAGCCTCCAGACATAAAGAAAAAGCTCCTAATCAATCAACTGATCCTGGTTCAGTTAGCTAACGTTACCTTCGCTTGCTTTCAGACGAGCTAGCAAATAGCAATTAGCTCGCTAGCCTAAAACAAATCGTATTGGGGGTGTTGATTTGGAAGCTAGGAAGCTTAACTAGCGAGTTCATAGACTTTTACGCCCTACTGACTTACATTCCCCTCGGAGGAGGAGGGTTGGCTGATTGCCTCTGTGTGGTGTGCAGCTATAGCTAGTTTTAAAAAACAATGGCTGGCTGGCATTCATGCTGACTGAAGCAAGACATGGGACCCTGCTGCTGGACTTTAGCTGAATCCCCTGGAGGAAAGACAACGGCGGACCTGCCTTGTTGTGATCCGACTCTTGAGATGATTTGGTTAAGAAGAACAGCCCTCAGCAGCAGCAGTCGACTCAACCCGCACTGAAAAGGTGAGTCACTCAGTCACAACCTGCAATTACTACCAGCTTCCCTTTTATAACGGGATGGTGCTTCTGTTCTTCTGACTACAATTAAGATAATGGTGCTGATATGGAAGGCTTG
>NC_060177.1:2747105-2777105 GCF_021184085.1 Oncorhynchus gorbuscha
GCTTTTCAATGGCACTGTTATATACTAGCAGATTAGGGGAGACGACTGGACAGGGCTAGACGGGACTGTGTGGGTGGCTGAGAGGAAGACAGGACTGGATAGGACTAGACAGGGCTGTGTGGGTGGCTGAGAGGAAGACAGGACTGGACAGGGCTAGACGGGACTGTGTGGGTGGCTGAGAGGAAGACAGGACTGGATAGGACTAGACAGGACTGTGTGGGTGGCTGAGAGGAAGACAGGACTGGATAGGACTAGACAGGACTGTGTGGGTGGCTGAGAAGAAGACGGGACTGGACAGGACTAGACAGGACTGTGTGGGTGGCTGAGAGGAAGACAGGGCTAGACGGGACTGTGTGGGTGGCTGAGAGGAAGACAGGACTAGACAGGACTGTGTGGGTGGCTGAGAGGAAGACGGGACTGGACAGGACTAGACAGGACTGTGTGGGTGGCTGAGAGGAAGACGGGACTGGACAGGACTAGACAGGACTGTGTGGGTGACTGAATACAAACAGTGCAGCTATTCCCTCCGTAAGGCTATCAAACAAGCTAAGCGTCAGTACAGAGACAAAGTGGAATCTCAATTCAATGGCTCAGACACAAGAGGCATGTGGCAGGGTCTACAGTCAATCACGGACTACAAGATGAAATCCAGCCCAGTCACGGACCAGGATGTCTTGCTCCCAGGCAGACTAAATAACTTTTTTGCCCGCTTTGAGGACAATACAGTGCCACTGACACGGCCTGCAACGGAAACATGCAGTCTCTCCTTCACTGCAGCCGAGGTGATTAAGACATTTAAACGTGTTAACCCTCGCAAGGCTGCAGGCCCAGACGGCATCCCCAGCCGCGCCTCCGAGTATGCGCAGACCAGCTGGCCGGTGTGTTTACGGACATATTCAATCAATCCCTATACCAGTCTGCTGTTCCCACATGCTTCAAGAGGGCCACCATTGTTCCTGTTCCCAAGAAAGCTAAGGTAACTGAGCTAAACGACTACCGCCCCGTAGCACTCACTTCCGTCATCATGAAGTGCTTTGAGAGACTAGTCAAGGACCATATCACCTCCACCCTACCTGACACCCTAGACCCACTCCAATTTGCTTACCGCCCAAATAGGTCCACAGACGATGCAATCTCAACCACACTGCACACTGCCCTAACCCACCTGGACAAGAGGAATACCTATGTGAGAATGCTGTTCATCGACTACAGCTCGGCATTCAACACCATAGTACCCTCCAAGCTCGTCATCAAGCTCGAGACCCTGGGTCTCGACCCCGCCCTGTGCAACTGGGTACTGGACTTCCTGACGGGCCGCCCCCAGGTGGTGAGGGTAGGCAACAACATCTCCTCCCCGCTGATCCTCAACACGGGGCCCCACAAGGGTGCGTTCTGAGCCCTCTCCTGTACTCCCTGTTCACCCACGACTGCGTGGCCACGCACGCCTCCAACTCAATCATCAAGTTTGCGGACGACACAACAGTGGTAGGCTTGATTACCAACAACGACGAGACGGCCTACAGGGAGGAGGTGAGGGCCCTGGAGTGTGGTGTCAGGAAAATAACCTCACACTCAACGTCAACAAAACTAAGGAGATTATTGTGGACTTCAGGAAACAGCAGAGGGAACACCCCCTATCCACATCGATGGAACAGTAGTGGAGAGGGTAGCTAGTTTTAAGTTCCTCGGCATACACATCACAGACAAACTGAATTGGTCCACTCACACTGACAGCGTCGTGAAGAAGGCGCAGCAGCGCCTATTCAACCTCAGGAGGCTGAAGAAATTCGGCTTGTCACCAAAAGCACTCACAAACTTCTACAGATGCACAATCGAGAGCATCCTGGCGGGCTGTATCACCGCCTGGTACGGCAACTGCTCCGCCCTCAACCGTAAGGCTCTCCAGAGGGTAGTGAGGACTGCACAACGCATCACCGGGGCAAACTACCTGCCCTCCAGGACACCTACACCACCCGTTGTTACAGGAAGGCCATAAAGATCATCAAGGACATCAACCACCCGAACCACTGCCTGTTCACCCCGCTATCATCCAGAAGGCGAGGTCAGTACAGGTGCATCAAAGCTGGGACCGAGAGACTGAAAAACAGCTTCTATCTCAAGGCCATCAGACTGTTAAATAGCCACCACTAACATTGAGTGGCTGCTGCCAACACACTGTCATTGACACTGACCCAACTCCAGCCATTTTAATAATGGGAATTGATGGGAAATGATGTAAATATATCACTAGCCACTTTAAACAATGCTACCTTATATAATGTTACTTACCCTACATTATTCATCTCATATGCATATGTATATACTGTACTCTACAACATCGACTGCATCCTTATGTAACACATGTATCACTAGCCACTTTAACTATGCCACTTTGTTTACTTTGTCTACACACTCATCTCATATGTATATACTGTACTCGATACCATCTACTGTATGCTGCTCTGTACCATCACTCATTCATATATCCTTATGTACATGTTCCTTATCCCCTTACACTGTGTATAAGACAGTAGTTTTGGAATTGTTAGTTAGATTACTTGTTGGTTATCACTGCATTGTCGGAACTAGAAGCACAAGCATTTCGCTACACTCGCATTAACATCTGCTAACCATGTGTATGTGACAAATAAAATTTGATTTGATTTGATTTTGATTTGACTGTGTGGGTGGCTGAGAGGAAGACAGGACTGGACAGGACTGTGTGGGTGGCTGAGAGGAAGACAGGACTAGACAGGGCTGTGTGGGTGGCTGAGGAAGACAGGACTAGACAGGGCTGTGTGGGTGGCTGAGAGGAAGACAGGACTAAACAGGACTGTGTGGGTGGCTGAGAGGAAGACAGGACTGGACAGGACTGTGTGGGTGGCTGAGAGGAAGACAGGACTAGACAGGACTGTGTGGGTGGCTGAGAGGAAGACAGGACTAGACAGGACTGGACAGGACTGTGTGGGTGGCTGAGAGGAAGACAGGACTGGACAGGACTAGACAGGACTGTGTGGGTGGCTGAGAGGAAGACAGGACTGGACAGGACTAGACAGGACTGTGTGGGTGGCTGAGAGGAAGACAGGACTGGACAGGACTAGACAGGACTGTGTGGGTGGCTGAGAGGAAGACAGGACTGGACAGGACTAGACAGGACTGTGTGGGTGGCTGAGAGGAAGACAGGACTAGACAGGACTGTGTGGGTGGCTGAGAGGAAGACAGGACTAGACAGGACTGTGTGGGTGGCTGAGAGGAAGACAGGACTGGATAGGACTAGACAGGACTGTGTGGGTGGCTGAGAGGAAGACAGGACTGGACAGGACTAGACAGGACTGTGTGGGTGGCTGAGAGGAAGACAGGACTAGACAGGACTGTGTGGGTGGCTGAGAGGAAGACAGGACTGGACAGGACTAGACAGGACTGTGTGGGTGGCTGAGAGGAAGACAGGACTAGACAGGACTGTGTGGGTGGCTGAGAGGAAGACAGGACTGGACAGGACTAGACAGGACTGTGTGGGTGGCTGAGAGGAAGACAGGACTAGACAGGACTGTGTGGGTGGCTGAGAAGAAGACAGGACTAGACAGGACTGTGTGGGTGGCTGAGAGGAAGACAGGACTAGACAGGACTGTGTGGGTGGCTGAGAGGAAGACAGGACTAGACAGGACTGTGTGGGTGGCTGAGAAGAAGACAGGACTAGACAGGACTGTGTGGGTGGCTGAGAGGAAGACAGGACTAGACAGGACTGTGTGGGTGGATTGAGGGCAGCAGAGTGGAAGAGGGGACATGTCTGTCAGAGAGTCAGAGCCTCTCCCCCAGCAGCCCCTCTCCTGTCCCGCACACATCTTTATTTTTGATTATATCTCAAGGCTGGTCAGTAGGGACTGAGGAGGAGTCATCTGGGCACCAGAACCAACTATTCATGCAGACTGGCCAGGCAACAGGTCAACATAATGTTTCATCTGTCATGAGGAGGAACAGCCATAATCCTACCAGCTCATATGGTGACCCCTGCCCCTGGGGGTCTGTAATGTTCAGGGCCAGGCACATTGTGTATGAATATGTGTTTCTATCCTTTACTGAGACATGTGTGGTGTGTTGCAGGGGCCCCAAATCCAAACACTGCAGTGCCTGTAACAAGTGTGTCGCTAGTTTTGACCATCACTGCAGGTGGCTCAACAACTGTGTCGGGAGCCGGAATTACTGGTCAGTATCTCTCTTGTTCTTCTTTATCTCAATATCTCTCTCTCCTTTTCTCTCCCCTTTTCTCTCTCTCTCTCTCTCTCTCTCTCTCTCTGTTTCTCTCTCTGTCTCTGTCTCTCTCTTTGTCTCTCTGTCTCTCTCTCTCTGTTTCTCTCTCTGTCTCTCTGTCTCTCTCTCTCTGTTTCTCTCTCTGTCTCTCTGTCTCTCTGTCTCTCTCTCTCTCTCTCTCTCTGTCTCTCTCTGTTTCTCTGTCTCTCTCTCTCTGTTTCTCTCTCTGTCTCTCTGTCTCTCTCTCTCTGTTTCTCTCTCTCTCTCTGTGTCTCTCTCTCTCTGTTTCTCTCTCTCTCTCTGTGTCTCTCTCTCTCTGTTTCTCTCTCTGTCTCTCTGTCTCTCTCTCTCTGTCGGTCTCTCTGTCTCTCTGTCTCTCTCTGTTTCTCTCTCTGTCTCTCTGTCGCTCTCTCTCTGTTTCTCTCTCTCTCTCTGTGTCTCTCTCTCTCTCTGTCTCTCTGTCTCTCTTTCCCTCATTCTGCCTCTCTCTTTCCCTCATTCTGCCTCTCTCTTTCCCTCATTCTGCCTCTCTCTTTCCCTCATTCTGCCTCTCTCTTTCCCTCATTCTGCCTCTCTCTTTCCCTCATTCTGCCTCTCTCTTTCCCTCTCTTTCCCTCATTCTGCCTCTCTCTTTCCCTCTCTTTCCCTCATTCTGCCTCTCTTTCTCTCATTCTGTCCCTCATTCCCTCATTCTGCCTCTCTCTTTCCCTCATTCTGCCTCTCTCTTTCCCTCATTCTGCCTCTCTCTTTCTCTCATTCTGCCTCTCTCTTTCCCTCTCTTTCCCTCATTCTGCCTCTCTCTTTCCCTCATTCTGCCTCTCTTTCTCTCATTCTGCCTCTCTTTCCCTCATTCTGCCTCTCTCTTTCCCTCATTCTGCCTCTCTCTTTCCCTCTCTTTCCCTCATTCTGCCTCTCTCTTTCCCTCATTCTGCCTCTCTCTTTCTCTCATTCTGCCTCTCTTTCCCTCATTCTGCCTCTCTCTTTCTCTCATTCTGCCTCTCTTTCCCTCATTCTGCCTCTCTCTTTCCCTCATTCTGCCCCTCTTTCTCTCATTCTGCCTCTCTTTCCCTCATTCTGCCTCTCTCTTTCCCTCATTCTGCCTCTCTCTTTCCCTCATTCTGCCTCTTTCTCTCATTCTGCCTCTCTCTTTCCCTCATTCTGCCTCTCTCTTTCCCTCTCTTTCCCTCATCCTGCCTCTCTCTTTCCCTCATCCTGCCTCTCTCTTTCCCTCATTCTGCCTCTCTCTTTCCCTCATTCTGCCTCTCTCTTTCCCTCTCTTTCCCTCATTCTGCCTCTCTCTTTCCCTCTCTTTCCCTCATTCTGCCTCTCTCTTTCCCTCTCTTTCCCTCATTCTGCCTCTCTCTTTCTCTCATTCTGCCTCTCTCTTTCCCTCATTCTGCCTCTCTCTTTCCCTCATTCTGCCTCTCTCTTTCCCTCTCTTTCCCTCATTCTGCCTCTCTCTTTCCCTCTCTTTCCCTCATTCTGCCTCTCTCTTTCCCTCTCTTTCCCTCATTCTGCCTCTCTCTTTCTCTCATTCTGCCTCTCTCTTTCTCTCATTCTGCCTCTTTCCCTCATTCTGCCTCTTTCCCTCATTCTGCCTCTTTCCCTCATTCTGCCTCTCTCTTTCCCTCATTCTGCCTCTCTCTTTCCCTCATTCTCTCTCTCTTTCCCTCATTCTGCCTCTCTCTTTCCCTCTCTTTCCCTCATTCTGCCTCTCTCTTTCCCTCTCTTTCCCTCATTCTGCCTCTCTCTTTCTCTCATTCTGCCTCTCTCTTTCCCTCATTCTGCCTCTCTCTTTCCCTCATTCTGCCTCTCTCTTTCCCTCTCTTTCCCTCATTCTGCCTCTCTCTTTCCCTCTCTTTCCCTCATTCTGCCTCTCTCTTTCCCTCTCTTTCCCTCATTCTGCCTCTCTCTTTCTCTCATTCTGCCTCTCTCTTTCTCTCATTCTGCCTCTTTCCCTCATTCTGCCTCTTTCCCTCATTCTGCCTCTTTCCCTCATTCTGCCTCTCTCTTTCCCTCATTCTGCCTCTCTCTTTCCCTCATTCTCTCTCTCTTTTCCCTCATTCTGCCTCTCTCTTTCCCTCTCTTTCCCTCATTCTGCCTCTCTCTTTCCCCTCTCTTTCCCTCATTCTGCCTCTCTCTTTCTCTCATTCTGCCTCTCTCTTTCTCTCATTCTGCCTCTTTCCCTCATTCTGCCTCTTTCCCTCATTCTGCCTCTTTCCCTCATTCTGCCTCTCTCTTTCCCTCATTCTGCCTCTCTCTTTCCCTCATTCTCTCTCTCTTTCCCTCATTCTGCCTCTCTCTTTCCCTCTCTTTCCCTCATTCTGCCTCTCTCTTTCCCTCTCTTTCCCTCATTCTGCCTCTCTCTTTCTCTCATTCTGCCTCTCTCTTTCCCTCATTCTGCCTCTCTCTTTCCCTCATTCTGCCTCTCTCTTTCCCTCTCTTTCCCTCATTCTGCCTCTCTCTTTCCCTCTCTTTCCCTCATTCTGCCTCTCTCTTTCCCTCTCTTTCCCTCATTCTGCCTCTCTCTTTCTCTCATTCTGCCTCTCTCTTTCTCTCATTCTGCCTCTTTCCCTCATTCTGCCTCTTTCCCTCATTCTGCCTCTTTCCCTCATTCTGCCTCTCTCTTTCCCTCATTCTGCCTCTCTCTTTCCCTCATTCTCTCTCTCTTTCCCTCATTCTGCCTCTCTCTTTCCCTCTCTTTCCCTCATTCTGCCTCTCTCTTTCCCTCTCTTTCCCTCATTCTGCCTCTCTCTTTCTCTCATTCTGCCTCTCTCTTTCCCTCATTCTGCCTCTCTCTTTCCCTCATTCTGCCTCTCTCTTTCCCTCTCTTTCCCTCATTCTGCCTCTCTTTCCCTCTCTTTCCCTCATTCTGCCTCTCTCTTTCCCTCTCTTTCCCTCATTCTGCCTCTCTCTTTCTCTCATTCTGCCTCTCTCTTTCTCTCATTCTGCCTCTTTCCCTCATTCTGCCTCTTTCCTCATTCTGCCTCTTTCCCTCATTCTGCCTCTCTCTTTCCCTCATTCTGCCTCTCTCTTTCCCTCATTCTCTCTCTCTTTTCCCTCATTCTGCCTCTCTCTTTCCCTCTCTTTCCCTCATTCTGCCTCTCTCTTTTCCCTCTCTTTCCCTCATTCTGCCTCTCTCTTTCCCTCTCTTTCCCTCATTCTGCCTCTCTCTTTCTCTCATTCTGCCTCTCTCTTTCCCTCATTCTGCCTCTCTCTTTCCCTCTCTTTCCCTCATTCTGCCTCTCTCTTTCCCTCTCTTTCCCTCATTCTGCCTCTCTCTTTCCCTCATTCTGCCTCTCTCTTTCCCTCTCTTTCCCTCATTCTGCCTCTCTCTTTCTCTCATTCTGCCTCTCTCTTTCCCTCATTCTGCCTCTTTCCCTCATTCTGCCTCTTTCCCTCATTCTGCCTCTCTCTTTCCCTCATTCTGCCTCTCTCTTTCCCTCATTCTGCCTCTCTCTTTCCCTCATTCTGCCTCTCTCTTTCCCTCTCTTTCCCTCATTCTGCCTCTCTCTTTCCCTCTCTTTCCCTCATTCTGCCTCTCTCTTTCCCTCTCTTTCCCTCATTCTGCCTCTCTCTTTCTCTCATTCTGCCTCTCTCTTTCCCTCATTCTGCCTCTCTCTTTCCCTCTCTTTCCCTCATTCTGCCTCTCTCTTTCCCTCATTCTGCCTCTCTCTTTCCCTCATTCTGCCTCTCTCTTTCCCTCTCTCTTTCCCTCATTCTGCCTCTCTCTTTCCCTCATTCTGCCTCTCTCTTTCTCTCATTCTGCCTCTCTCTTTCCCTCATTCTGCCTCTCTCTTTCCCTCTCTTTCCCTCATTCTGCCTCTCTCTTTCCCTCATCCTGCCTCTCTCTTTCCCTCATTCTGCCTCTCTCTTTCCCTCTCTTTCCCTCATTCTGCCTCTCTCTTTCCCTCATTCTGCCTCTCTTTCTCTCATTCTGCCTCTCTCTTTCCCTCATTCTGCCTCTCTCTTTCCCTCATTCTGCCTCTCTCTTTCCCTCATTCTGCCTCTTTCTTTCTCTCATTCTGCCTCTCTTTCTCTCATTCTGCCTCTCTTTCCCTCATTCTGCCTCTCTCTTTCCCTCATTCTGCCTCTCTCTTTCCCTCATTCTGCCTCTCTCTTTCCCTCTCTTTCCCTCATTCTGCCTCTCTCTTTCCCTCATTCTGCCTCTCTCTTTCCCTCATTCTGCCTCTCTTTCTCTCATTCTGCCTCTCTCTTTCCCTCATTCTGCCTCTCTCTTTCTCTCATTCTGCCTCTCTCTTTCCCTCATTCTGCCTCTCTCTTTCCCTCTCTTTCCCTCATTCTGCCTCTTTCTTTCCCTCATTCTGCCTCTCTCTTTCCCTCATTCTGCCTCTCTCTTTCCCTCATTCTGCCTCTCTCTTTCCCTCATTCTGCCTCTCTCTTTCTCTCATTCTGCCTCTCTCTTTCCCTCATTCTGCCTCTCTCTTTCCCTCTCTTTCCCTCTCTCTTTCCCTCTCTTTCCCTCATTCTGCCTCTCTCTTTCCCTCATTCTGCCTCTCTCTTTCTCTCATTCTGCCTCTCTCTTTCCCTCATTCTGCCTCTCTCTTTCCCTCTCTTTCCCTCATTCTGCCTCTCTCTTTCCCTCATTCTGCCTCTCTCTTTCCCTCATTCTGCCTCTCTCTTTCCCTCTCTTTCCCTCATTCTGCCTCTCTCTTTCCCTCATTCTGCCTCTCTCTTTCTCTCATTCTGCCTCTCTCTTTCCCTCATTCTGCCTCTCTCTTTCCCTCTCTTTCCCTCATTCTGCCTCTCTCTTTCCCTCTCTTTCCCTCATTCTGCCTCTCTCTTTCCCTCATTCTGCCTCTCTCTTTCCCTCATTCTGCCTCTCTCTTTCCCTCATTCTGCCTCTCTCTTTCCCTCTCTTTCCCTCATTCTGCCTCTTTCTTTCCCTCTCTCTTTCCCTCATTCTGCCTCTCTCTTTCCCTCATTCTGCCAGTATAGGTTTTATACAGTGGGGTCTGTAATTATTGACACCCTTAATAAAGCAAAACAATGACTGTATGAAATAAATAATTAAAATACTGAGCTATATTGTATTGGGAAATGATATGTACAATTTCTCAGAGAAAGAGAGTTTGTTTAACAAGTAATATATTTGTCTAAATTATTGACACCCTTGTTTTCAATACCTCACCTTGGGACCATAACGGCAGTGAGACCTATGGACTGTCCTCTTCACTTCAAACCACAGGTTTTCAATGGGTTTCAAGTCCGGAGACTGAGATGGACATTTTGCAAAATGTTGATTTTTTTGTGGTCGATCAACCATTTCTTTGTGGCTGTTGATGTGTTGCTTGGGGTCGTGGTCTTGCTGGAAGATCCACTTGTGGCCAACTGTCATTCTCCTGGCAGAGGAAACCAGGTTGTTTTGACTGTTTACTCATAATGTAGTCATGTGCTGCTCAGCCTCAGCTTGGGACACAGTCAACATACTGAGGGGTAAACACGCACAGTAGAACGTATCTTTTGAATGCAACAGTCTGCTAAATGCCATATATTATGTTATGAAACAGACCTCTTTACTGTGCGCTGGGAAACCCTATCAGCAGGGACTTTATTTGAAGGCTTTTAGTCCTGATGCGTGTCGTGAATATTCAACGCTGTGGAACAAGGAACGAGGTCGGCCGTGAGTTTGCTCGGGCTTTGGGCGGTTTTAGCTGATTTGAACAAAGTTCTATTTTAGCTTCTGGTGACGAAGACGCTCATTGGTCGGCGTGTTTGCTTCCTTTTACCAATTCAAATGAGCTTAAATGAGCTTTAAATAATAAAAGGTGAATCATGACAACATTTTAATTGTTTTGTGTGACTGCAGTGCCAGCGACTAAACCGCTAAACTAGAGACGTGATCTAATGGTTGCAAGGCGCCAGCGACTAAACCGCTAAACTAGAGACGTGATCTAATGGTTGCAAGGCGCCAGCGATTAAAACGCTAAACTAGAGACGTGATCTAATGGTTGCAAGGCGCCAGCGACTAAACCGCTAAACTAGAGACGTGATCTAATGGTTGCAAGGCGCCAGCGATTAAAAACGCTAAACTAGAGACGTGATCTAATGGTTGCAAGGCGCCAGCGATTAAAAACGCTAAACTAGAGACGTGATCTAATGGTTGCAAGGCGCCAGCGACTAAACCGCTAAACTAGAGACGTGATCTAATGGTTGCAAGGCGCCAGCGATTAAAACGCTAAACTAGAGGCGTGATCTAATGGTTGCAAGGCGCCAGCGACTAAACCGCTAAACTAGAGACGTGATCTAATGGTTGCAAGGCGCCAGCGATTAAAACGCTAAACTAGAGACGTGATCTAATGGTTGCAAGGCGCCAGTGACTAAACCGCTAAACTAGAGGCGTGATCTAATGGTTGCAAGGCGCCAGCGACTAAACCGCTAAACTAGAGACGTGATCTAATGGTTGCAAGGCGCCAGCGATTAAAACGCTAAACTAGAGGCGTGATCTAATGGTTGCAAGGCGCCAGCGATGAAAACGCTAAACTAGAGACGTGATCTAATGGTTGCAAGGCGCCAGCGACTAAACCGCTAAACTAGAGACGTGATCTAATGGTTGCAAGGCGCCAGCGATTAAAACGCTAAACTAGAGGCGTGATCTAATGGTTGCAAGGCGCCAGCGATTAAAACGCTAAACTAGAGACGTGATCTAATGGTTGCAAGGCGCCAGCGACTAAAACGCTAAACTAGAGACGTGATCTAATGGTTGCAAGGCGTCAAAGAGGACAGGTTGTGTCGTTATAATTCAAACCTTTTCTAAAATATATCACACACGTCTGCATGCTCTCCTTGGTAACTTTAGGTCTGAAGGTTAGAATGCTCTCTTTAGAATGCTCTCTGAAGGTTAGAATGCTCTCCTTAGAATGCTCTCTGAAGGTTAGAATGCTCTCCTTAGAATGCTCTCCTTAGAATGCTCTCTGAAGGTTAGAATGCTCTCCTTAGAATGCTCTCTGAAGGTTAGAATGCTCTCCTTAGAATGCTCTCCTTAGAATGCTCTCTGAAGGTTAGAATGCTCTCCTTAGAATGCTCTCTAAAGGTTAGAATGCTCTCCTTGGTGACTTTAGGTCTGAAGGTTAGAATGCTCTCTTTAGAATGCTCTCTGAAGGTTAGAATGCTCTCCTTAGAATGCTCTCTGAAGGTTAGAATGCTCTCCTTAGAATGCTCTCCTTAGAATGCTCTCTGAAGGTTAGAATGCTCTCCTTAGAATGCTCTCTAAAGGTTAGAATGCTCTCCTTGGTGACTTTAGGTCTGAAGGTTAGAATGCTCTCCTTAGAATGCTCTCTGAAGGTTAGAATGCTCTCCTTAGAATGCACTCTGAAGGTTAGAATGCTCTCCTTAGAATGCTCTCTGAAGGTTAGAATGCTCTCCTTGGTGACTTTAGGTCTGAAGGTTAGAATGCTCTCCTTGGTGACTTTAGGTCTGAAGGTTAGAATGCTCTCCTTGGTGACTTTAGGTCTGAAGGTTAGAATGCTCTCCTTGGTGACTTTAGGTCTGAAGGTTAGAATGCTCTCCTTGGTGACTTTAGGTCTGAAGGTTAGAATGCTCTCCTTGGTGACTTTAGGCCTGAAGGTTAGTGTCCATGTACCCTAACGTATCCTCTCTCTCTACCCCAGGCTCTTCCTGAACAGTGTGATCTCTGTCCATGTACCCTAACCTATCCTCTCTCTCTCTACCCCAGGCTCTTCCTGAACAGTGTGATCTCTGTCCATGTACCCTAACCTATCCTCTCTCTCTCTCTACCCCAGGCTCTTCCTGAACAGTGTGATCTCTGTGTCCATGTACCCTAACCTATCCTCTCTCTCTACCCCAGGCTCTTCCTGAACAGTGTGATCTCTGTGTCCATGTACCCTAACCTATCCTCTCTCTTTCTACCCCAGGCTCTTCCTGAACAGTGTGATCTCTGTGTCCATGTACCCTAACCTATCCTCTCTCTCTACCCCAGGCTCTTCCTGAACAGTGTGATCTCTGTGTCCATGTACCCTAACCTATCCTCTCTCTCTACCCCAGGCTCTTCCTGAACAGTGTGATCTCTGTGTCCATGTACCCTAACCTATCCTCTCTCTCTACCCCAGGCTCTTCCTGAACAGTGTGATCTCTGTGTCCATGTACCCTAACCTATCCTCTCTCTCCCCCCAGGCTCTTCCTGAACAGTGTGATCTCTGTGTCCATGTACCCTAACCTATCCTCTCTCTCTCTACCCCAGGCTCTTCCTGAACAGTGTGATCTCTGTGTCCATGTACCCTAACCTATCCTCTCTCTTTCTTCCCCAGGCTCTTCCTGAACAGTGTGATCTCTGTGTCCATGTACCCTAACCTATCCTCTCTCTCTCTACCCCAGGCTCTTCCTGAACAGTGTGATCTCTGTGTCCATGTACCCTAACCTATCCTCTCTCTCTACCCCAGGCTCTTCCTGAACAGTGTGATCCCTGTGACCATGTACCCTAACTTCCTGGCTCTTCCTGAACAGTGTGATCTCTGTGTCCATGTACCCTAACCTATCCTCTCTCTTTCTTCCCCAGGCTCTTCCTGAACAGTGTGATCTCTGTGTCCATGTACCCTAACCTATCCTCTCTCTCTCTTCCCCAGGCTCTTCCTGAACAGTGTGATCTCTGTGTCCATGTACCCTAACCTATCCTCTCTCTCTCTACCCCAGGCTCTTCCTGAACAGTGTGATCTCTGTGTCCATGTACCCTAACCTATCCTCTCTCTCTCTACCCCAGGCTCTTCCTGAACAGTGTGATCTCTGTGTCCATGTACCCTAACCTATCCTCTCTCTCTCTACCCCAGGCTCTTCCTGAACACAGTGTGATCTCTGTGTCCATGTACCCTAACCTATCCTCTCTCTCTACCCCAGGCTCTTCCTGAACAGTGTGATCTCTGTGACCATGTACCCTAACCTATCCTCTCTCTACCCCAGGCTCTTCCTGAACAGTGTGATCTCTGTGTCCATGTACCCTAACCTATCCTCTCTCTCTACCCCAGGCTCTTCCTGAACAGTGTGATCTCTGTGTACATGTACCCTAACCTATCCTCTCTCTCTCTACCCCAGGCTCTTCCTGAACAGTGTGATCTCTGTGTCCATGTACCCTAACCTATCCTCTCTCTACCCCAGGCTCTTCCTGAACAGTGTGATCTCTGTGTCCATGTACCCTAACCTATCCTCTCTCTCTACCCCAGGCTCTTCCTGAACAGTGTGATCTCTGTGTCCATGTACCCTATCCTCTCTCTCACCTCTTCCTGAACAGTGTGATCTCTGTGTCCATGTACCCTAACCTCTCTCTCTACCCCAGGCTCTTCCTGAACAGTGTGATCTCTGTGTCCATGTACCCTAACCTATCCTCTCTCTCTACCCCAGGCTCTTCCTGAACAGTGATCTCTGTGTCCATGTACCCTAACCTATCCTCTCTCTCTACCCCAGGCTCTTCCTGAACAGTGTGATCTCTGTGTCCATGTACCCTAACCTATCCTCTCTCTCTACCCCAGGCTCTTCCTGAACAGTGTGATCTCTGTGTCCATGTACCCTAACCTATCCCTCTCTCTCTACCCCAGGCTCTTCCTGAACAGTGTGATCTCTGTGTCCATGTACCCTAACCTATCCTCTCTCTCTACCCCAGGCTCTTCCTGAACAGTGTGATCTCTGTGTCCATGTACCCTAACCTATCCTCTCTCTCTACCCCAGGCTCTTCCTGAACAGTGTGATCTCTGTGTAACCTATCCTCTCTCTCTACCCCAGGCTCTTCCTGAACAGTGTGATCCTGTGTCCATGTACCCTAACCTAACCTCTCTCTCTCTACCCCAGGCTCTTCCTGAACAGTGTGATCTCTGTGTCCATGTACCCTAACCTAACATCTCTCTCTACCCCAGGCTCTTCCTGAACAGTGTGATCTCTGTGTCCATGTACCCTAACCTATCCTCTCTCTACCCCAGGCTCTTCCTGAACAGTGTGATCTCTGTGTCCATGTACCCTAACCTATCCTCTCTCTCTCTACCCCAGGCTCTTCCTGAACAGTGTGATCTCTGTGTCCATGTACCCTAACCTATCCTCTCTCTCTCTACCCCAGGCTCTTCCTGAACAGTGTGATCTCTGTGTCCATGTACCCTAACCTATCCTCTCTCTCTCTACCCCAGGCTCTTCCTGAACAGTGTGATCTCTGTGTCCATGTACCTAACCTATCCTCTCTCTCTACCCCAGGCTCTTCCTGAACAGTGTGATCTCTGTGTCCATGTACCCTAACCTATCCTCTCTCTCTACCAGGCTCTTCCTGAACAGTGTGATCTCTGTCCATGTACCCTAACCCTATCCTCTCTCTCTACCCCAGGCTCTTCCTGAACAGTGTGATCTCTGTGTCCATGTACCCTAACCTATCCTCTCTCTACCCCAGGCTCTTCCTGAACAGTGTGATCTCTGTCCATGTACCCTAACCTAACCTCTCTCTCTCTACCCCAGGCTCTTCCTGAACAGTGTGATCTCTGTGTCCATGTACCCTAACCTATCTCACTCTCTACCAGGCTCTTCCTGAACAGTGTGATCTCTGTGTCCATGTACCCTAACCTATCCTCTCTCTCCCCAGGCTCTTCCTGAACAGTGTGATCTCTGTGTCCATGTACCCTAACCTATCACTCTCTCTCTCTACCCCAGGCTCTTCCTGAACAGTGTGATCTCTGTGTCCATGTACCCTAACCTAACCTCTCTCTCTCTACCCCAGGCTCTTCCTGAACAGTGTGATCTCTGTGTCCATGTACCCTAACCTATCCTCTCTCTCTCTACCCCAGGCTCTTCCTGAACAGTGTGATCCCTGTGACCATGTACCCTAACCTATCTCTCTCTCTACCCCAGGCTCTTCCTGAACAGTGTGATCTCTGTGTCCATGTACCCTAACCTATCCTCTCTCTACCCCAGGCTCTTCCTGAACAGTGTGATCTCTGTGTCCATGTACCCTAACCTATCCTCTCTCTCTACCCCAGGCTCTTCCTGAACAGTGTGATCTCTGTGTCCATGTACCCTAACCTATCCTCTCTCTCTCTACCCCAGGCTCTTCCTGAACAGTGTGATCTCTGTGTCCATGTACCCTAACCTATCCTCTCTCTCTACCCCAGGCTCTTCCTGAACAGTGTGATCTCTGTGTCCATGTACCCTAACCTATCTCTCTCTCTCTACCCCAGGCTCTTCCTGAACAGTGTGATCTCTGTGTCCATGTACCCTAACCTATCCTCTCTCTCTCTACCCCAGGCTCTTCCTGAACAGTGTGATCTCTGTGTCCATGTACCTAACCTATCCTCTCTCTCTCTACCCCAGGCTCTTCCTGAACAGTGTGATCTCTGTGTCCATGTACCCTAACCTATCCTCTCTCTCTCTACCCCAGGCTCTTCCTGAACAGTGTGATCTCTGTGTCCATGTACCCTAACCTATCCTCTCTCTCTCTACCCCAGGCTCTTCCTGAACAGTGTGATCTCTGTGTCCATGTACCCTAACCTATCCTCTCTCTCTCTACCCCAGGCTCTTCCTGAACAGTGTGATCTCTGTGTCCATGTACCCTAACCTATCCTCTCTCTCTACCCCAGGCTCTTCCTGAACAGTGTGATCTCTGTGTCCATGTACCCTAACCTATCCTCTCTCTCTACCCCAGGCTCTTCCTGAACAGTGTGATCTCTGTGTCCATGTACCCTAACCTATCCTCTCTCTCTCTACCCCAGGCTCTTCCTGAACAGTGTGATCTCTGTGTCCATGTACCTAACCTATCCTCTCTCTCTACCCCAGGCTCTTCCTGAACAGTGTGATCTCTGTGTCCATGTACCCTAACCTATCCTCTCTCTCTCTACCCCAGGCTCTTCCTGAACAGTGTGATCTCTGTGTCCATGTACCCTAACCTATCCTCTCTCTCTCTACCCCAGGCTCTTCCTGAACAGTGTGATCTCTGTGTCCATGTAACCTAACCTCTCTCTCTCTCTACCCCAGGCTCTTCCTGAACAGTGTGATCTCTGTGTCCATGTACCCCTAACCTATCCTCTCTCCCCCCAGGCTCTTCCTGAACAGTGTGATCTCTGCTCTGCTGGGTATATGCCTGGTGGTGGTCATCGCCAGTTACATCTTCATCGAGTTCTTCTTGGATCCCTCAAAGCTGCGCACTGATAAACACTTCCAAGGTAAACCCTGGTACCTGGCACTGATAAACACTTCCAAGGTAAACCCTGGTACCTGGCACTGATAAGCACTTCCAAGGTAAACCCTGGTACCTGGCACTGATAAGCACTTCCAAGGTAAACCCTGGTACCTGGCACTGATAAACACTTCCAAGGTAAACCCTGGTACCTGGCACTGATAAACACTTCCAAGGTAAACCCTGGTACCTGGCACTGATAAACACTTCCAAGGTAAACCCTGGTACCTGGCACTGATAAACACTTCCAAGGTAAACCCTGGTACCTGGCACTGATAAACACTTCAAGGTAAACCCTGGTACCTGGCACTGATAAACACTTCCAAGGTAAACCCTGGTACCTGGCACTGATAAACACTTCCAAGGTAAACCCTGGTACCTGGCACTGATAAACACTTCCAAGGTAAACCCTGGTACCTGGCACTGATAAACACTTCCAAGGTAAACCCTGGTACCTGGCACTGATAAGCACTTCCAAGGTAAACCCTGGTACCTGGCACTGATAAACACTTCCAAGGTAAACCCTGGTACCTGGCACTGATAAACACTTCCAAGGTAAACCCTGGTACCTGGCACTGATAAACACTTCCAAGGTAAACCCTGGTACCTGGCACTGATAAACACTTCAAGGTAAACCCTGGTACCTGGCACTGATAAACACTTCCAAGGTAAACCCTGGTACCTGGCACTGATAAACACTTCCAAGGTAAACCCTGGTACCTGGCACTGATAAACACTTCCAAGGTAAACCCTGGTACCTGGCACTGATAAGCACTTCCAAGGTAAACCCTGGTACCTGGCACTGATAAGCACTTCCTGGTAAACCCTGGTACCTGGCACTGATAAACACTTCCAAGGTAAACCCTGGTACCTGGCACTGATAAACACTTCCAAGGTAAACCCTGGTACCTGGCACTGATAAACACTTCCAAGGTAAACCCTGGTACCTGGCACTGATAAACACTTCCAAGGTAAACCCTGGTACCTGGCACTGATAAACACTTCCAAGGTAAACCCTGGTACCTGGCACTGATAAACACTTCCAAGGTAAACCCTGGTACCTGGCACTGATAAACACTTCCAAGGTAAAACCCTGGTACCTGGCACTGATAAACACTTCCAAGGTAAACCCTGGTACCTGGCACTGATAAACACTTCCAAGGTAAACCCTGGTACCTGGCACTGATAAACACTTCCAAGGTAAACCCTGGTACCTGGCACTGATAAACACTTCCAAGGTAAACCCTGGTACCTGGCACTGATAAACACTTCCAAGGTAAACCCTGGTACCTGGCACTGATAAACACTTCCAAGGTAAACCCTGGTACCTGGCACTGATAAACACTTCCAAGGTAAACCCTGGTACCTGGCACTGATAAACACTTCCAAGGTAAACCCTGGTACCTGGCACTGATAAACACTTCCAAGGTAAACCCTGGTACCTGGCACTGATAAACACTTCCAAGGTAAACCCTGGTACCTGGCACTGATAAACACTTCCAAGGTAAACCCTGGTACCTGGCACTGATAAACACTTCCAAGGTAAACCCTGGTACCTGGCACTGATAAACACTTCCAAGGTAAACCCTGGTACCTGGCACTGATAAACACTTCCACCCTTCCTGGCACTGATAAACACTTCCAAGGTAAACCCTGGTACCTGGCACTGATAAACACTTCCAAGGTAAACCCTGGTACCTGGCACTGATAAGCACTTCCAAGGTAAACCCTGGTACCTGGCACTGATAAGCACTTCCAAGGTAAACCCTGGTACCTGGCACTGATAAACACTTCCAAGGTAAACCCTGGTACCTGGCACTGATAAACACTTCCAAGGTAAACCCTGGTACCTGGCACTGATAAGCACTTCCAAGGTAAACCCTGGTACCTGGCACTGATAAACACTTCCAAGGTAAACCCTGGTACCTGGCACTGATAAACACTTCCAAGGTAAACCCTGGTACCTGGCACTGATAAACACTTCCAAGGTAAACCCTGGTACCTGGCACTGATAAACACTTCCAAGGTAAACCCTGGTACCTGGCACTGATAAGCACTTCCAAGGTAAACCCTGGTACCTGGCACTGATAAGCACTTCCAAGGTAAACCCTGGTACCTGGCACTGATAAACACTTCCAAGGTAAACCCTGGTACCTGGCACTGATAAACACTTCCAAGGTAAACCCTGGTACCTGGCACTGATAAACACTTCCAAGGTAAACCCTGGTACCTGGCACTGATAAACACTTCCAAGGTAAACCCTGGTACCTGGCACTGATAAACACTTCCAAGGTAAACCCTGGTACCTGGCACTGATAAACACTTCCAAGGTAAACCCTGGTACCTGGCACTGATAAACACTTCAAGGTAAACCCTGGTACCTGGCACTGATAAACACTTCCAAGGTAAACCCTGGTACCTGGCACTGATAAACACTTCCAAGGTAAACCCTGGTACCTGGCACTGATAAGCACTTCCAAGGTAAACCCTGGTACCTGGCACTGATAAACACTTCCAAGGTAAACCCTGGTACCTGGCACTGATAAACACTTCCAAGGTAAACCCTGGTACCTGGCACTGATAAACACTTCCAAGGTAAACCCTGGTACCTGGCACTGATAAACACTTCCAAGGTAAACCCTGGTACCTGGCACTGATAAACACTTCCAAGGTAAACCCTGGTACCTGGCACTGATAAACACTTCCAAGGTAAACCCTGGTACCTGGCACTGATAAACACTTCCAAGGTAAACCCTGGTACCTGGCACTGATAAACACTTCCAAGGTAAACCCTGGTACCTGGCACTGATAAACACTTCCAAGGTAAACCCTGGTACCTGGCACTGATAAACACTTCCAAGGTAAACCCTGGTACCTGGCACTGATAAACACTTCAAGGTAAACCCTGGTACCTGGCACTGATAAACACTTCCAAGGTAAACCCTGGTACCTGGCACTGATAAACACTTCCAAGGTAAACCCTGGTACCTGGCACTGATAAACACTTCCAAGGTAAACCCTGGTACCTGGCACTGATAAACACTTCCAAGGTAAACCCTGGTACCTGGCACTGATAAACACTTCCAAGGTAAACCCTGGTACCTGGCACTGATAAGCACTTCCAAGGTAAACCCTGGTACCTGGCACTGATAAACACTTCCAAGGTAAACCCTGGTACCTGGCACTGATAAGCACTTCCAAGGTAAACCCTGGTACCTGGCACTGATAAGCACTTCCAAGGTAAACCCTGGTACCTGGCACTGATAAGCACTTCCAAGGTAAACCCTGGTACCTGGCACTGATAAACACTTCCAAGGTAAACCCTGGTACCTGGCACTGATAAACACTTCCAAGGTAAACCCTGGTACCTGGCACTGATAAGCACTTCCAAGGTAAACCCTGGTACCTGGCACTGATAAGCACTTCCAAGGTAAACCCTGGTACCTGGCACTGATAAGCACTTCCAAGGTAAACCCTGGTACCTGGCACTGATAAGCACTTCCAAGGTAAAACCCTGGTACCTGGCACTGATAAACACTTCCAAGGTAAACCCTGGTACCTGGCACTGATAAACACTTCCAAGGTAAACCCTGGTACCTGGCACTGATAAGCACTTCCAAGGTAAACCCTGGTACCTGGCACTGATAAGCACTTCCAAGGTAAACCCTGGTACCTGGCACTGATAAACACTTCCAAGGTAAACCCTGGTACCTGGCACTGATAAGCACTTCCAAGGTAAACCCTGGTACCTGGCACTGATAAGCACTTCCAAGGTAAACCCTGGTACCTGGCACTGATAAGCACTTCCAAGGTAAACCCTGGTACCTGGCACTGATAAACACTTCCAAGGTAAACCCTGGTACCTGGCACTGATAAGCACTTCCAAGGTAAACCCTGGTACCTGGCACTGATAAGCACTTCCAAGGTAAACCCTGGTACCTGGCACTGATAAGCACTTCCAAGGTAAACCCTGGTACCTGGCACTGATAAGCACTTCCAAGGTAAACCCTGGTACCTGGCACTGATAAGCACTTCAAGGTAAACCCTGGTACCTGGCACTGATAAGCACTTCCAAGGTAAACCCTGGTACCTGGCACTGATAAGCACTTCCAAGGTAAACCCTGGTACCTGGCACTGATAAGCACTTCCAAGGTAAACCCTTAAACCCTGGCACCTGGCTGATAAACACTTCCAAGGTAAACCCTGGTACCTGGCACTGATAAACACTTCCTGGTAGGTAAACCCTGGTCCTGGCACTGATAAGCACTTCCAAGGTAAACCCTGGTACCTGGCACTGATAAGCACTTCCAAGGTAAACCCTGGTCCCTGGCACTGATAAGACTTCAAGGTAAACCCTGGTACCTGGCACTGATAAGCACTTCAAGGTAAACCCTGGTACCTGGCACTGATAAACACTTCAAGGTAAACCCTGGTACCTGGCACTGATAAACACTTCCAAGGTAAATCAATCAATCTATCAACGTTATTATTGGAGAGAGAAAGATACATATTTTACTATATGTGTCCCCTCCTGAAGTCTGGAAAGATGCAATGTAAGACTAGCTCTCTGTGTCCCCTCCTGAAGTCTGGAAAGATGCAATGTAAGACTAGCTCTCTGTGTCCCCTCCTGAAGTCTGGAAAGATGCAATGTAAGACGAGCTCTCTGTGTCCCCTCCTGAAGTCTGTGCTGATGTCTCTATGTTGTCTGCCTCTCTGCTCAGCAAGCTGGTGTCTATAGAGAGAGAAGGAAGGCAGGAAAGATGCAATGTAAGACTAGCTCTCTGTGTCCCCTCCTGAAGTCTGTTCTGATGTCCTTGTCCCCCCCTCACAGTGAAGAATGAGACGGTGGTGTGGTTTGTTTTCCTGCCTGTGGCTCCTGTCTCCACAGCAGGACCAGCCATCCCTGCCCTGGCTGGCCTCACCATCGCCCTGGGCCTGCTCTCTGGTCTGCTGCTGGGGCATCTACTCTGCTTCCACTTCTACCTCAGTGAGTTTAATAACCTTTCTGTCTGCTGGGGCATCTACTCTGTTTCCACTTCAACCTCAGTGAGTTTAATAACCTGTCTGTCTGCTGGGGCATCTACTCTGTTTCCACTTCTACCTCAGTGAGTTTAATAACCTTTCTGTCTGCCTACCAACTAAGGGTTTATATCTAACATGTACCTACCAACTAAGGGTTTATATCTAATGTTTACCTACCAACTAAGGGTTTATATCTAATGTTTACCTACCAACTAAGGGTTTATATCTAATGTTTACCTACCAACTAAGGGTTTATATCTAATGTTTACCTACCAACTAAGGGTTTATATCTAATGTTTACCTACTAACTAAGGGTTTATATCTAATGTTTACCTACCAACTAAGGGTTTATATCTAATGTTTACCTACCAACTAAGGGTTTATATCTAATGTTTACCTACCAACTAAGGGTTTATATCTAATGTTTACCTATCAACTAAGGGTTTATATCTAATGTTTACCTACCAACTAAGGGTTTATATCTAATGTTTACCTACCAACTAAGGGTTTATATCTAATGTTTACCTACCAACTAAGGGTTTATATCTAATGTTTACCTACCAACTAAGGGTTTATATCTAATGTTTACCTACCAACCAGGGTTTATATCTAATGTTTACCTACCAACTAAGGGTTTATATCTAATGTTTACCTACCAACTAAGGGTTTATATCTAATATTTACCTACCAACTAAGGGTTTATATCTAATGTTTACCTACCAACTAAGGGTTTATATCTAATGTTTACCTACCAACTAGGGTTTATATCTAACAGGGTTTATATCTAATGTTTACCTACCAACTAAGGGTTTATATCTAATGTTTACCTACCAACTAAGGGTTTATATCTAATGTTTACCTACCAACTAAGGGTTTATATCTAATGTTTACCTACTAACTAAGGGTTTATATCTAATGTTTACCTACCAACTAAGGGTTTATATCTAATGTTTACCTACCAACTAGGGGTTTATATCTAATGTTTACCTACCAACCAGGGATTTATATCTAATGTTTACCTACCAACTAAGGGTTTATATCTAATGTTTACCTACCAACCAGGGATTTATATCTATATTTACCTAAACTGGGTTTATATCCTACCAACTAAGGGTTTATATCTAATGTTTACCTACCAACTAAGGGTTTATATCTAATTTATATCTAATGTTTACCTACCAACTAAGGGTTTATATCTAATGTTTACCTACCAACCAGGGGTTTATATCTAATGTTTACCTACCAACTAAGGGTTTATATCTAATGTTTACCTACCAACTAAGGGTTTATATCTAATGTTTACCTACCAACTAAGGGTTTATATCTAATGTTTACCTACCAACTAAGGGTTTATATCTAATGTTTACCTACCAACTAAGGGTTTATATCTAATGTTTACCTACCAACTAAGGGTTTATATCTAATGTTTACCTACCAACTAAGGGTTGATATCTAATGTTTACCTACCAACTAAGGGTTTATATCTAATGTTTACCTACCAACTAGGGTTTATATCTAATGTTTACCTACCAACTAAGGGTTTATATCTAATGTTTACCTACCAACTAAGGGTTTATATCTAACCTTTACCTACCAACTAAGGGTTTATATGTAACATGTACCTACCAACTAAGGGTTTATATCTAATGTTTACCTACCAACTAAGGGTTTATATCTAATGTTTACCTACCAACTAAGGGTTTATATCTAATGTTTACCTACCAACTAAGGGTTTATATCTAATGTTTACCTACCAACTAAGGGTTTATATCTAATGTTTACCTACCAACTAAGGGTTCATATCTAATGTTTACCTACCAACTAAGGGTTTATATCTAATGTTTACCTACCAACTAAGGGTTTATATCTAATGTTTACCTACCAACTAAGGGTTTATATCTAATGTTTACCTACCAACTAAGGGTTTATATATAACTAACTTTATACCTTAGTCAAAATCTCAGGGTAGTCTAGTGGTTAGAGTGGAGGGGAGGCAGGTAGCCTAGTGGTTAGAGTGGAGGGGCTGCAGGGTAGCCTAGTGGTTAGAGTGGAGGGCTTGCAGGTAGACTAGTGGTTAGAGTGGAGAGGCGGCAGGGTAGACTAGTGGTTAGAGTGGAGGGCTGCAGGGTAGACTAGTGGTTAGAGTGGAGGGCGGCAGGGTAGACTAGTGGTTAGAGTGGAGGGGCGGCAGGGTAGACTAGTGGTTAGAGTGGAGGGGAGGCAGGGTAGACTAGTGGTTAGAGTGGAGGGGAGGCAGGGTAGACTAGTGGTTAGAGTGGAGGGGAGGCAGGGTAGACTAGTGGTTAGAGTGGAGGAGGCAGGGTAGACTAGTGGTTAGAGTGGAGGGGAGGCAGGGTAGACTAGTGGTTAGAGTGGAGGGGTGGCAGGGTAGACTAGTGGTTAGAGTGGAGGGGCGGCAGGTAGACTAGTGGTTAGAGTGGAGGGGTGGCAGCGTAGCCTAGTGGTTAGAGTGGAGGGCGGCAGGGTAGACTAGTGGTTAGAGTGGAGGGGAGGCAGGGTAGACTAGTGGTTAGAGTGGAGGGGAGGCAGCGTAGCCTAGTGGTTAGAGTGGAGGGGTGGCAGGGTAGACTAGTGGTTAGAGTGGAGGGGAGGCAGCGTAGCCTTGTGGTTAGAGTGGAGGGGTGGCAGGGTAGACTAGTGGTTAGAGTGGAGGGGCGGCAGGTAGACTAGTGTTAAAGCATTGGACTAGTAACTGAAAGGTTGTTGGATCGAATCCCTGAGCTGAAATGGTAAAAATCTGTCATTCTGCCCCTGAACAGGCAGTTAACCCACTGTTCCCCGAAAGGCCGTCATTGAAAATAAGAATTAGTTCTTAACTGACTAGTTAAATAAAGGTAAAATAAAAAATAACCATATTTACCTCTCTTAGTGTGTACTGTACAGAGTCAATGCTGTGGGGAAATATTCATCCCTGAAAATGACTAGACTTCTATTCTGATCTGTGTCTCCATAGCAACAGCACCATTAGCCCCAGTGAATACAACCAGCTCCATAGCAACAGCACCATTAGCCCCAGTGAATACAACCAGCTCCATAGCAACAGCACCATTAGCCCCAGTGAATACAACCAGCTCCATAGCAACAGCAGCATTAGCCCCAGTGAATACAACCAGCTCCATAGCAACAGCAGCATTAGCCCCAGTGAATACAACCAGCTCCGTAGCAACAGCAGCATTACCCCCTGTGAATACAACCAGCTCCATAGCAACAGCACCATTAGCCCCAGTGAATACAACCAGCTCCATAGCAACAGCACCATTAGCCCCAGTGAATGCAACAAGCTCCATAGCAACAGCAGCATTAGCCCCAGTGAATACAACCAGCTCCATAGCAACAGCAGCATTACCCCCTGTGAATACAACCAGCTCCATAGCAACAGCAGCATTAGCCCCAGTGAATACAACCAGCTCCATAGCAACAGCAGCATTAGCCCCAGTGAATGCAACAAGCTCCATAGCAACAGCACCATTAGCCCCAGTGAATACAACCAGCTCCATAGCAACAGCAGCATTAGCCCCAGTGAATACAACAAACTCCATAGCAACAGCAGCATTAGCCCCAGTGAATACAACCAGCTCCATAGCAACAGCAGCATTAGCCCCAGCTAATACAACCAGCTCCATAGCAACAGCAGCATTAGCCCCAGTGAATACAACCAGCTCCATAGCAACAGCAGCATTAGCCCCAGTGAATACAACAAGCTCCATAGCAACAGCACCATTAGCCCCAGTGAATACAACCAGCTCCATAGCAACAGCACCATTAGCCCCAGTGAATTCAACCAGCTCCATAGCAACAGCACCATTAGCCCCAGTGAATGCAACAAGCTCCATAGCAACAGCACCATTAGCCCCAGTGAATACAACCAGCTCCATAGCAACAGCAGCATTAGCCCCAGTGAATACAACAAACTCCATAGCAACAGCAGCATTAGCCCCAGTGAATACAACCAGCTCCATAGCAACAGCAGCATTAGCCCCAGCTAATACAACCAGCTCCATAGCAACAGCAGCATTAGCCCCAGTGAATTACAACCAGCTCCATAGCAACAGCAGCATTAGCCACAGTGAATAATACAACTAGCTCCATAGCAACAGCACCATTAGCCCCAGTGAATAATACAACTAGCTCCATAGCAACAGCACACTGTTAACATCAAAACATGGGCTTAGAAAGCATCCCGCTACTAAGTAATCACATCATGGTACAACACTGGCCTGTATTATCTCTCTCTCTCACACGCACGCACGCACGCACGCACGCACACACACACACACACACACACACACACACACACACACACACACACACACACACACACACACACACACACACACACACACACACACACACACACACACACACACACACACAAATGTAGACCAGTATGTTAGTCCCAGCATGGATTTGGTAGGATAGAAGGCCAAATAGAGGAAGGGGCCATAGCTGGAGGGAGGGGCCATAGGGAGGGAGGGGCCATAGGGAGGAAGAGGCCATAGCTGGAGGGAGGGGCCATAGGGAGGGAGGGGCCATAGGGAGGGAGGGAGGGAGGCCATGGGGAGGGAGGCGTCATAGGGAGGGAGGCGTCATAGGGAGGGAGGGGCCATAGGGAGGAAGGGGCCATAGCTGGAGGGAGGGGCCATAGGGAGGGAGTGGCCATAGGGAGGGAGGTGTCATAGGGAGGGAGGGGCCATAAGGAGTTACTCTAGTCCTCCACTAGAGTGTATGGGAGGGAGGGGCCATAGGGATGGAGGGGCCATAGGGAGCTACTCTAGTCCTCCACTAGAGTGTATGGGAGGGAGGGGCCATAGGGAGGGGCCATAGGGAGGGAGGGGCCATAGGGAGCTACTCTAGTCCTCCACTAGAGTGTATGGGAGGGAGGGGCCATAGGGAGGGAGGGGCCATAGGGAGCTACTCTAGTCCTCCACTAGAGTGTAGGGAGGGAGGGGCCATAGGGAGGGAGGGGCCATAGGGAGGAGGGGCCATAGGGAGGGAGGGGCCATAGGGAGGGAGGGGCCATAGGGAGGGAGGGCCATGGGAGCTACTCTAGTCCTCCACTAGAGTGTATGGGAGGGAGGGGCCATAGGGAGGGGAGGGGCCATAGGGATGGAGGGGCCATAGGGAGTTACTCTAGTCCTCCACTAGAGTGTATGGGAGGGAGGGGCCATAGGGATGGAGGGGCCATAGGGAGTTACTCTAGTCCTCCACTAGAGTGTATGGGATGGAGGGGCCATAGGGAGGGAGGGGCCATACTAGGAGGGAGGGGCCATAGGGAGGGAGGGGCCATAGGGAGTTACTCTAGTCCTCCACTAGAGTGTATGGGAGGGAGGGGCCATAGGGAGGGAGGGGCCATAGGGAGTTACTCTAGTCCTCCACTAGATTGTATGGGAGGGAGGGGCCATAGGGAGGGAGGGGCCATAGGGAGGGAGCTACTCTAGTCCTCCACTAGAGTGTATGGGAGGGAGGGGCCATAGGGAGGGAGGGGCCATAGGGATGGAGGGGCCATAGGGAGCTAGGGAGGGGCCATAGGGATGGAGGGGCCATAGGGAGGGAGGGGTCCTCCACTAGGGATGGAGGGGCCATAGGGATGGAGGGGCCATAGGGATGGAGGGGCCATAGGGATGGAGGGGCCATCTAGGAGGAGGGGCCATAAGGAGGGAGGGGCCATAGGGAGGAAGGGGCCATAGGGAGCTACTCTAGTCCTCCACTAGAGTGTATGGGAGGGAGGGGCCATAGGGAGGGAGGGGGGGCCATAGGGTGCTACTCTAGTCCTCCACTAGAGTGTATGGGAAGGGAGGGGCCATAGGGAGGGAGGGGGAGGGAGGGCCATAGGGCCATAGGGAGGGAGGGGCCAGGGAGGGGCCATAGGGAGCTACTCTAGTCCTCCACTAGAGTGTATGGGAGGGAGGGGCCATAGGGAGGAAGGGGCCATAGGGAGGGAGGGGCCATAGGAGCTACTCTAGTCCTCCACTAGAGTGTATGGGAGGGAGGGGCCATAGGGAGGGAGGGGCCATAGGGAGGGAGGGGCCGTAGGGAGTTACTCTAGTCCTCCACTAGAGTGTATGGGAGGGAGGGGCCATAGGGAGGGAGGGGCCATAGGGAGCTACTCTAGTCTTCCACTAGAGTGTATGGGAGGGAGGGGCCATAGGGAGGGAGGGGCCATAGGGAGGGAGGGGCCATAGGGAGGGAGGGGCCATAGGGAGGGAGGGAGGGGCCATAGGGAGCTACTCTAGTCCTCCACTAGAGTGTATGGGAGGGAGGGGCCATAGGGAGGGAGGGGCCATAGGGAGGGAGGAGGAAGGGGCCATAGGGAGGGGCTACTCTAGTCTTCCACTAGAGTGTATGGGAGGGAGGGGCCATAGGGAGGGGCCAGGGAGGGAGGGAGGGAGGGGCCATAGGGAGCTACTCTAGTCCTCCACTAGAGTGTATGGGAGGGAGGGGCCATAGGGAGGGAGGGGCCATAGGGAGGAAGGGGCTCTAGTCCTCCACTAGAGTGTATGGGAGGGAGGGGCCATAGGGAGGGAGGGGCCATAGTCCTCCACTAGAGTGTATGGGAGGGAGGGGCCATAGGGAGGGAGGGGCCATACTCTAGGGGCCTCCACTAGAGTGTATGGGAGGGAGGGGCCATAGGGGAGCTTTTATCTAGTCCTCAGTCACATAGATTGTATGGGAGGGAGGGGCCATAGGGAGGGAGGGGCCCCATAAGGAGGAAGGGGCCATAGGGAGTTACTCTAGTCCTCCACTGTGTATGGGTGTATGGGAGCAAAGCCTTTCATTGTAGGAGTGCTGATCTCTGATCAGTTTAGTCTTTGCATTATAATAAATAAGAGCAGGCCTGTAATGTAGAGAGTTACCACAAGGGGGCGTAGGAGGGGTGTCTGTCCACTGTGTTGTAGCCTGCTACTGTGTCCATAGAGAGAGCAATGCAGCTTCCTTACGTTGATGATGGAAGGCTGAGATCGTCAACTGGCAGAAAATTCAGCTCACGGACAATTTTATTTGGCCCGCAAAGTTTTTCTGAGACAAAAAATATTTTAAAAATTTGGACATAAATAATAATAATAATAATAATCCGTTTTTGGACATAAAAGATGAATAAATAATAATAATAAATAAAATAATTCACCTCAAAATGATTTTAATTTAGTAAAACTGTTCCCAAGTAATTCCACTCATAAACAGAAAGATGTGATTCTTTATCAATGTAATCAACATTTGAAATTATTATGTTTTTATTAAATATAAAATCTGTTTGGGATTTTTGCGTCCATTTGTAATCTACAAATGAATTGCTCTTATGGTCTGGCTCTCCGACCGTCCACACAAGAAAAGAGAAAACATCTTGTAGCTGAATCTAGTTAATGGACCTTGATGCAAGATTTACTGAGATTCAGGTGTGTGTGTGTGTGTGTGTGTGTGTGTGTGTGTGTGTGTGTGTGTGTGTGTGTGTGTGTGTGTGTGTGTGTGTGTGTGTGTGTGTGTGTGTGTGTGTGTGTGTGTGTGTGTGTGTGTGTGTGTGTCGCTAACCCTCCTCTCTCTCCGTTTACAGTGTGGAACCGTCTGAATACCTATGAGTACATCGTCAGACAGAGGCATCGCCAGGAGCCCAGAGACATCAGTAAAGGAGTACAGGGGACCCAAGCAGCGCCTCCTAAATCCACCCTCATCAAGGTCATCAAATGGGAGGGGCCATTTATATGCACTAAACCATGTCTCTTTCCTACCATCCTACCTCATCAAGGTACCTGGTCCAGAAATGGGAGGGGCCATTTATATGCACTAAACCATGGCTCTTTCCTACCATCCTACCTCATCAAGGTACGCTGGTCCAGGGAAATGGGAGGGGCCATTTATATGCACTAAACCATGTCTCTTTCCTACCATCCTACCTCATCAAGGTACGCTGGTCCAGGGAAATGGGAGGGGCCATTTATATGCACTAAACCATGTCTCTTTCCTACCATCCTACCTCATCAAGGTACGCTGGTCCAGGAAATGGGAGGGGCCATTTATATGCACTAAACCATGTCTCTAACTGTCTGTTCTACCTCATCAAGGTACGCTGGTCCTAGTGAAATGGGAGGGGCCATTTATATGCACTAAACCATGTCTCTTTCCTACCATCCTACCTCATCAAGTCTGGTCCAGGGAAATGGGAGGGGCCATTTATATGCACTAAACCATGTCTCTGTCTGTTCTACCTCATCAAGGTACGCTGGTCCAGGGAAATGGGAGGGGCCATTTATATGCACTAAACCATGTCTCTAACTGTCTGTTCTACCTCATCAAGGTACGCTGGTCCAGGGAAATGGGAGGGGCCATTTATATGCACTAAACCATGTCTCTAACTGTCTGTTCTACCTCATCAAGGTACGCTGGTCCTAGTGAAATGGGAGGGGCCATTTATATGCACTAAACCATGTCTCTAACTGTCTGTTCTACCTCATCAAGGTACGCTGGTCCAGGGAAATGGGAGGGGCCATTTATATGCACTAAACCATGTCTCTAACTGTCTGTTCTACCTCAGACCAGAC
>NC_060177.1:2782105-2804984 GCF_021184085.1 Oncorhynchus gorbuscha
CTTCACACAGACACACCTGTCCTGATAGTTACTGACCCTGACTTTACACCTGTCCTGATATAATTACTGACCCTGACTTCACACAGACACACCTGTCCTGATATAATACTGACCCTGACTTCACACCTGTCCTGATATAATTACTGACCCTGACTTCACACCTGTCCTGATAGTTACTGACTCGGACTTTACACCTGTCCTGATATAATACTGACCCTGACTTCACACAGACACACCTGTCCTGATATAATACTGACCCTGACTTCACACCTGTCCTGATAGTTACTGACCCTGACTTCACACCTGTCCTGATATAATATTGACCCTGACTTCACACAGACACACCTGTCCTGATATAGTTACTGACCCTGACTTCACACAGACACACCTGTCCTGATATAGTTACTGACCCTGACTTCACACAGACACACCTGTCCTGATAGTTACTGACCCTGACTTTACACCTGTCCTGATATAATTACTGACCCTGACTTCACACAGACACACCTGTCCTGATATAATACTGACCCTGACTTCACACCTGTCCTGATATAATTACTGACCCTGACTTCACACCTGTCCTGATAGTTACTGACTCGGACTTTACACCTGTCCTGATATAATACTGACCCTGACTTCACACAGACACACCTGTCCTGATATAATACTGACCCTGACTTCACACCTGTCCTGATAGTTACTGACCCTGACTTCACACCTGTCCTGATATAATATTGACTCTGACTTCACACAGACACACCTGTCCTGATATAGTACTGACCCTGACTTCACACAGATACACCTGTCCTGATACAGTGCCTTGCGAAAGGTTTCTGCCCCCTTGAACTTTGCGACCTTTTGAATAATTTTGCACGCCCAATTTTCAGTTTTTGATTTGTTAAAAAGTTTGAAATATCAATAAATGTCGTTCCACTTCATGATTGTGTCCCACTTGTTGTTGATTCTTCACAAAAAAAATACAGTTTTATATCTTTATGTTTGAAGCCTGAAATGTGGCAAAAGGTCGCAAAGTTCAAGGGGGCCGAATACTTTCGCATGGCACTGTATATTTACTGACTCTGACTTCACACACACACACACACACACACACACACACACACACACACACACACACACACACACACCCTGCCCTGTGATCGTTGGCTGCTCTCTCAGTCTGGGCTGCATGCTGGGTTTGGGTAACCATGGTGACGCTCTGTTAGGCTTGGCCTGGGTTGTCTGGCTGTGACCAAAACCCAGCAGCTGACGGGACGGACATCGACCCACCAGCTGCACCTGGCACACTCACAAAGAAACCCGTCGTGAAACAACACACACACACACACACACACACACACACACACACACACACACACACACACACACACGGTAGTCCCGTCAAACCACAGCTCTGGCCCTGGTCCAGTCCACATGGGCTCTGGTTGAAAGTAGTGCACTATATAGGGAATAAGGCTCTGGTTGAAAGTAGTGCACTATATAGGAATAGGGCTCTGGTCTATAGTAGTACCACTATATAGGGAATAGGGCTCTGGTCTATAGTAGTACCACTATATAGGGAATAGGGCTCTGGTCTATAGTAGTACCACTATATAGGGCTCTGGTCTATAGTAGTACCACTATATAGGGAATAGGGCTCTGGTCTATAGTAGTACCACTATATAGGGAATAGGGCTCTGGTCTATAGTAGTACCACTATATAGGGAATAGGGCTCTGGTCTATAGTAGTACCACTATATAGGGAATAGGGCTCTGGTCTATAGTAGTACCACTATATAGGGAATAGGGCTCTGGTCTATAGTAGTACCACTATATAGGAATAGGGCTCTGGTCTATAGTAGTACCACTATATAGGGAATAGGGCTCTGGTCTATAGTAGTACCACTATATAGGGAATAGGGCTCTGGTCTATAGTAGTACCACTATATAGGGAATAGGGCTCTGGTCTATAGTAGTACCACTATATAGGGAATAGGGCTCTGGTCTATAGTAGTACCACTATATAGGGCTCTGGTCTATAGTAGTACCACTATATAGGGAATAGGGATCTGGTCTATAGTAGTACCACTATATAGGGAATAGGGCTCTGGTCTATAGTAGTACCACTATATAGGGCTCTGGTCTATAGTAGTACCACTATATAGGGAATAGGGCTCCGGTCTATAGTAGTACCACTATATAGGGAATAGGGCTCTGGTCTATAGTAGTACCACTATATAGGGAATAGGGCTCTGGTCTATAGTAGTGTACTATATAGGGAATAGGGCTCTGGTCTATAGTAGTACCACTATATAGGGAATAGGGATCTGGTCTATAGTAGTACCACTATATAGGGAATAGGGCTCTGGTCTATAGTAGTACCACTATAGGGCTCTGGTCTATAGTAGTACCACTATATAGGAATAGGGCTCTGGTCTATAGTAGTACCACTATATAGGGAATAGGGCTCTGGTCTATAGTAGTACCACTATATAGGAATAGGGCTCTGGTCTATAGTAGTACCACTATATAGGGAATAGGGCTCTGGTCTATAGCAGTACCACTATATAGGGAATAGGGCTCTGGTCTATAGTAGTACCACTATATAGGGAATAGGGCTCTGGTCTATAGTAGTACCACTATATAGGGAATAGGGATCTGGTCTATAGTAGTACCACTATATAGGGAATAGGGCTCTGGTCTATAGTAGTACCACTATAGGGCTCTGGTCTATAGTAGTACCACTATATAGGGAATAGGGCTCTGGTCTATAGTAGTACCACTATATAGGGAATAGGGCTCTGGTCTATAGTAGTACCACTATATAGGGAATAGGGCTCTGGTCTATAGTAGTACCACTATATAGGGAATAGGGCTCCATTTGGGACACAGGTTCTCTGTCTAACCAAACTATAACCCACCTTATAAAACACAGTGCTCTCCTATAACTCACAGCCGGCTGACAAAACCACAAGGATTCCTCATAACCAATCCCAAGCTGAGCCCTGAGGCTCAGTGAAACTTCACCCAGACTCTAACTATCTTACTGAAACCTCACACAGACTCTAACCACTTCACTGAAACCTCACCCAGACTCTAACCATCTCACTGAAACCTCACCCAGACTCTAACCCTCTCACTGAAACCTCACCTCACCCAGACTCTAACCACCTCACTGGAAACTGAAACCTCACCCAGACTCTAACTATCTCACTGAAACCTCACCTCACCCAGACTCTAACCACCTCACTGAAACCTCACCCAGACTCTAACCACCTCACTGAAACCTCACCTAGACTCTAACTACCTTACTGAAACCTCACCCAGACTCTAACCACCTCACTGAAACCTCACCCAGACTCTAACCACCTCACTGAAACCTCACCCAGACTCTAACCACCTCACTGAAACCTCACCTAGACTCTAACTACCTTACTGAAACCTCACCCAGACTCTAACCACCTCACTGAAACCTCACCTCACCCAGACTCTAACCACCTCACTGAAACCTCACCCAGACTCTAACAACCTCACTGAAATCTCACCTCACCCAGACTATAACCACCTCACTGAAACCTCACCCAGACTCTAACTACCTCACTGAAACCTCACCCAGACTCTAACCACCTCACTGAAACCTCACCCAGACTCTAACCACCTCACTGAAACCTCACCTAGACTCTAACTACCTCACTGAAACCTCATCCAGACTCTAACCATCTCACTGAAACCTCACCCAGACTCTAACCACCTCACTGAAACCTCACCCGGACTCCAACCACCTCACCCAGACTCTAACTATCTCACTGAAACCTCACCCAGACTCTAACCACCTCACTGAAACCTCACCCAGACTCCAACCACCTCACCCAGACTCTAACCACCTCACTGAAACCTCACCCAGACTCTAACAACCTCACTGAAATCTCACCACCTCACCCAGACTATAACCACCTCACTGAAACCTCACCCAGACTCTAACTACCTCACTGAAACCTCACCCAGACTCTAACCACCTCACTGAAACCTCACCCAGACTCTAACCATCTCACTGAAACCTCACCCAGACTCTAACCACCTCACTGAAACCTCACCCGGACTCCAACCACCTCACCCAGACTCTTAACTATCTCACTGAAACCTCACCCAGACTCCAACCACCTCACCCAGACTCTAACCACCTCACTGAAACCTCACCCAGACTCCAACCACCTCACTGAAACCTCACCCAGGCTCTAACCACCTCACTGAAACCTCACCCAGACTCCAACCACCTCACTGAAACCTCACCCAGACTCCAACCACCTCACCCAGACTCTAACCACCTCACTGAAACCTCACCCAGACTCCAACCACCTCACCCAGACTCTAACCACCTCACTGAAACCTCACCCAGACTCTAACCACCTCACTGAAACCTCACCCAGACTCTAACCACCTCACTGAAACCTCACCCTGCCAGACAGACCCTGTTCCTGACACAAGCTGAACACAAGCTGATACCAACTCCCTTCTAGTAGCACTTACTAATACTAATCCTGATCAGACTCTGGTTCTACACTGGTAGTTACCAGAACAAGTTAGTACCCTGGCCAGACTCTGGTTCTACACTGGTAGTTACCAGAACAAGTTAGTACCCTGGCCAGACTCTGGTTCTACACTGGTAGTTACCAGAACAAGTTAGTACCCAGACCAGACTCTGGTTCTACACTGGTAGTTACCAGAACAAGTTAGTACCCTGACCAGACTCTGGTTCTACACTGGTAGTTACCAGAACAAGTTAGTACCCTGGCCAGACTCTGGTTCTACACTGGTAGTTACCAGAACAAGTTAGTACCCTGACCAGACTCTGGTTCTACACTGGTAGTTACCAGAACAAGTTAGTACCCAGACCAGACTCTGGTTCTACACTGGTAGTTACCAGAACAAGTCTGTCTGTCTGTCTGTCTGTCTGTTCCATCACTACATCGTGCTGTCTGTCTGTCTGTTCCATCACTACAGGGTGCTGTCTGTCTGTTCCATCACTACAGGGTGCTGTCTGTCTGTCCCATCACTACAGGGTGCTGTCTGTCTGTTCCATCACTACAGGGTGCTGTCTGTCTGTCTGTCTGTCTGTCTGTCTGTCTGTCTGTCTGCTGTATGTCTGCTCCATCACTACAGGGTGCTGTCTGTCTGTTCCATCTGGACTGGCTCAGGTCTCTTCAGTTCCTCCTGTACTCTGTCCAGTCAGTGATGCCCTCATTTAGCCATTTCACTCCATAATCCCTCTCTCTCTCTCCCTCTCTCTCTCTCTCTCTCTCCCTCCTTCTCCCTACCTCTCTCTCTCTCTCCCTCCTTCTCCCTACCTCTCTCTCTCTCTACCTCTTTCTCTCTCTCTTTCTCCCTACCTCTCTCTCTCTACCTCTTTCTCTCTCTCTTTCTCCCTACCCCTCTCTCTCTCCTTCTCCCTACCTCTCTCTCTCTCTCTCTCCTTCTATCTCTCTCTCTCTCTCCTTCTATCTCTCTTCTCCCTACCTCTCTACCTCTTTCTCTCTTTCTCCCTACCCCTCTCTCTCTCTACCTCTCTCCCTCTCTCCTTCTCTTTAACTCTCCCTACCTCTCCCTACCTCTTTCTCTCTCTCCTTCTCCCTACTTCTCTTTCTTTCTCTCTCTCCTTCTCTTTAACTCTCCCTACCTCTCTCTCTCTCTCTCTCCTTCTCTGTAACTCTCCCTACCTCTCTCTCCTTCTCTGTAACTCTCCCTACCTCTCTCTCTCTCTCTCTCTCTCTCTCTCTCTCTCTCTCTCTCTCTCTCTCTCTCTCTCTCTCCTTCTCTGTAACTCTCCCTACCTCTCTTCTCTTTCTCTCTCTCTCTCTCTCTCTCTCTCTCTCTCTCTCTCTCTCTCTCTCTCTCTCTCTCTCTCTCTCTCTCTCTCTCTCTCTCTCTAATTCTCCCTACCTCTCTCTCTCTTTCTCTCTCTCAGGATGTAAGCTACTCGGGGACTCTGGGCTATACCAACCCTGAGATGGAGGTGGAGGATCCTACCACCATGGCTGCAGCACGGGGGGCTAGAGTGAGTTGTTATTCTGTTCTCTTGTGGTTAAAGTTGCAAAATTCCACTAACTTTCCCATAATTCCCCTGCTGGTTTTCCTGCGTGGAGGACTCCTGACAGAGATTTTCTAGAAAACCTGAGAATTTGGGGAAAGTTAGCAGAATGTGGTAACCCTAGTGGCGGTGCTGAATGGTACTGTCCTCATTTAACTGGCCGCTGGGGTTTCATCCACACGCCTCAGTCCCTCCGGTGCCTTGGACAGCCTTTAGTTTGTTTAGTAGTAGGAGTATCTGTAAATCTACCTGTTAACCTCGTTAAAGAATAAACACTTTAATGGCTATTTAGTGGGATGTTCCCCTTTTAACTGGCTTGTGAAAACTGTTGTGTTGTTGTTTTAGTCGGTTCCTACCGCTGCTACGCTAACAGAATGTGTTCCTACCGCTGCTACTCTAACAGAATGTGTTCCTACCGCTGCTACGCTAACAGAATGTGTTCCTACCGCTGCTATGCTAACAGAATGTGTTCCTACCGCTGCTACTCTAACAGAATGTGTTCCTACCGCTGCTACTCTAACAGAATGTGTTCCTACCGCTGCTATGCTAACAGAATGTGTTCCTACCGCTGCTACGCTAACAGAATGTGTTCCTACCGCTGCTATGCTAACAGAATGTGTTCCTACCGCTGCTACTCTAACAGAATGTGTTCCTACCGCTGCTATGCTAACAGAATGTGTTCCTACCGCTGCTATGCTAACAGAATGTGTTCCTACCGCTGCTATGCTAACAGAATGTGTTCCTACCGCTGCTACTCTAACAGAATGTGTTCCTACCGCTGCTATGCTAACAGAATGTGTTCCTACCACTGCTATGCTAACAGAATGTGTTCCTACCGCTGCTATGCTAACAGAATGTGTTCCTACCGCTGCTACTCTAACAGAATGTGTTCCTACCGCTGCTATGCTAACAGAATGTGTTCCTACCACTGCTATGCTAACAGAATGTGTTCCTACCGCTGCTACGCTAACAGAATGTGTTCCTACCGCTGCTATGCTAACAGAATGTGTTCCTACCGCTGCTATGCTAACAGAATGTGTTCCTACCGCTGCTATGCTAACAGAATGTGTTCCTACCGCTGCTACGCTAACAGAATGTGTTCCTACCGCTGCTACGCTAACAGAATGTGTTCCTACCGCTGCTACGCTAACAGAATGTGTTCCTACCGCTGCTATGCTAACAGAATGTGTTCCTACCGCTGCTATGCTAACAGAATGTGTTCCTACCGCTGCTATGCTAACAGAATGTGTTCCTACCGCTGCTACGCTAACAGAATGTGTTCCTACCGCTGCTACGCTAACAGAATGTGTTCCTACCGCTGCTATGCTAACAGAATGTGTTCCTACCGCTGCTATGCTAACAGAATGTGTTCCTACCGCTGCTATGCTAACAGAATGTGTTCCTACCGCTGCTATGCTAACAGAATGTGTTCCTACCGCTGCTATGCTAACAGAATGTGTTCCTTCCACTGCTACGCTAACAGAATGTCTTGTGTTCCTACCGCTGCTACGCTAACAGAATGTCTTGTGTTCCTACCGCTGCTATGCTAACAGAATGTGTTCCTACCGCTGCTATGCTAACAGAATGTGTTCCTACCGCTGCTACGCTAACAGAATGTATTGTGTTCCTACCGCTGCTATGCTAACAGAATGTGTTCCTACCGCTGCTATGCTAACAGAATGTATTGTGTTCCTACCGCTGCTATGCTAACAGAATGTGTTCCTACCGCTGCTATGCTAACAGAATGTGTTGTGTTCCTACCGCTGTTATGCTAACAGAATGTATTGTGTTCCTACCGCTGCTACGCTAACAGAATGTGTTCCTACCGCTGCTATGCTAACAGAATGTGTTCCTACCGCTGCTACGCTAACAGAATGTGTTCCTACCGCTGCTATGCTAACAGAATGTGTTCCTACCGCTGCTATGCTAACAGAATGTGTTGAGTGAGCTGTTGTAGTGGGTGTTGTAACTAAGGCACAGTGAGAGGTGACTGTTGTAGTGGGTGTTGTAACTAAGGCACAGTGAGAGGTGACTGTTGTAGTGGGTGTTGTAACTAAGGCACAGTGAGAGGTGACTGTTGTAGTGGGTGTTGTAACTAAGGCACAGTGAGAGGTGACTGTTGTAGTGGGTGTTGTAACTAAGGCACAGTGAGAGGTGACTGTTGTAGTGGGTGCTGTAACTTCCTGTCTGTGTTGTGTGTTGCGGGTCAGGTACTATGGCAACGGCAGAGTTCATAGTTCATCCAGCAGGATGGTTGAAGAGGAGCAGTTACCCACCGTCTCTACTGAGCACAGAGCTGCACCACGGAAACACATCCAGGTACACACACACACACACACACACACACACACACACACACACACACACACACACACACACACACACACACACCGTCTCTACTGAGCACAGAGCTGCACCACGAAAACACATCCAGGTACACACACACACACACACACACACACACACACACACACACACACACACACACACACACACACACACACACACACACACACACACACACACACACACACACACATGTGTGAGAGAACACATAAACATAAACATCCTTCATTCATGTGTGTTGAATGATGCTTCCTGGTCTCTGACCTTCATGTGAACCATGTGGGTTGAATGATGCTTCCTGGTCTCTGACCTTCATGTGTGTTGAATGATGCTTCCTGGTCTCTGACCTTCATGTGAACCATGTGGGTTGAATGATGCTTCCTGGTCTCTGACCTCTGACCTGTCTCCTGTGTGTTTGCAGAAGAGAAAGAAGAAAGTCCACAAAGTGCCAGCGGAGGTGATCAACGACCGTTCCACTGAGACCAGCAGCAACAGAGACCCGGCCTTCAACACAACAGAACCTGGTGAGACCACACACACACAAAGCCCTGGCCTTCAACACTACAGAACCACACACACACAAAGCCCTGGCCTTCAACACTACAGAACCACACACACACAAAGCCCTGGCCTTCAACACTACAGAACCTGGTGAGACCACACACACACAAAGCCCCGGCCTTCAACACTACAGAACCACACACACACAAAGCCCTGGCCTTCAACACTACAGAACCACACACACACAAAGCCCCGGCCTTCAACACTACAGAACCTGGTGAGACCACACACACACAAAGACCCGGCCTTCAACACTACAGAACCTGGTGAGACCACACACACACAAAGCCCTGGCCTTCAACACTACAGAACCTGGTGAGACCACACACACAAAGCCCCGGCCTTCAACACTACAGAACCTGGTGAGACCACACACACAAAGCCCTGGCCTTCAACACTACAGAACCACACACACAAAGCCCTGGCCTTCAACACTACAGAACCACACACACACAAAGCCCGGCCTTCAACACTACAGAACCACACACACACAAAGCCCCAGCTTTCAACACTACAGAACCTGGTGAGACCACACACACAAAGCCCCGGCCTTCAACACTACAGAACCTGGTGAGACCACACACACAAAGCCCCGGCCTTCAACACTACAGAACCTGGTGAGACCACACACACAAAGCCCTGGCCTTCAACACTACAGAACCACACACACACAAAGCCCTGGCCTTCAACACTACAGAACCACACACACACAAAGCCCGGCCTTCAACACTACAGAACCACACACACACACAAAGCCCCAGCTTTCAACACTACAGAACCTGGTGAGACCACACACACAAAGCCCCGGCCTTCAACACTACAGAACCTGGTGAGACCACACACACAAAGCCCCGGCCTTCAACACTACAGAACCTGGTGAGAACACACACACAAAGCCCTGGCCTTCAACACTACAGAACCTGGTGAGACCACACACACAAAGCCCTGGCCTTCAACACTACAGAACCACACACTCTTTCGGTTTTACTATCCTTGTGGGGACCTAAAATAGATTTCCATTCAAAATCCTATTTTCCCTAACCTCTAACCGTAAACCTAACCATAACCCATAAGCCTAATCTCTAACCGTAAACCTAACCATAACCCATAACCCATACCTCTAACCGTAAACCATAAGCCTAACCTCTAACCGTAACCCATAAGCCTAACCCATAACCCTAACCATAACCCATACCTCTAACCATAACCCATAACCCATACCTCTAACCATAACCCATAACCCATACCTCTAACCGTAACCCATAACCCTAACTCTAACCTTACCCCCTAACCTCTAACCCTAACCTTACCCCCTAACCTTACCCCCTAACCTCTAACCCTAACCTTACCCCCTAACCTCTAACCCTAACCTTACCCCCTAACCTTACCCCCTAAGGTCGATGTCCGTGCCCCCGCAGAAATCTAGTTAGAATAATAAAAATAATCAAACATTAGTCAGTCCTCTGCTACTTGACATGCTGATATAACATTAGTCCTCTGCTACTTGACATGCTGCTATAGCATTAGTCCTCTGCTACTTGACATGCTGCTATAGCATTAGTCAGTCCTCTGCTACTTGACATGCTGATATAGCATTAGTCAGTCCTCTGATACTTGACATGCTGATATAACATTAGTCCTCTGCTACTTGACATGCTGCTATAGCATTAGTCCTCTGCTACTTGACATGCTGCTATAGCATTAGTCAGTCCTCTGCTACTTGACATGCTGATATAGCATTAGTCCTCTGCTACTTGACATGCTGCTATAGCATTAGTCAGTCCTCTGCTACTTGACATGCTGATATAGCATTAGTCAGTCCTCTGCTACTTGACATGCTGATATAGCATTAGTCCTCTGCTACTTGACATGCTGATATAACATTAGTCCTCTGCTACTTGACATGCTGATACAGCATTAGTCAGTCCTCTGCTACTTGACATGCTGCTATAGCATTAGTCAGTCCTCTGCTACTTGACATGCTGCTATAGCATTAGTCCTCTGCTACTTGACATGCTGATATAGCATTAGTCCTCTGCTACTTGACATGCTGATATAACATTAGTCCTCTGCTACTTGACATGCTGCTATAGCATTAGTCAGTCCTCTGCTACTTGACATGCTGCTATAGCATTAGTCAGTCCTCTGCTACTTGACATGCTGATATAGCATTAGTCAGTCCTCTGCTACTTGACATGCTGATAGAGCATTAGTCCTCTGCTACTTGACATGCTGCTATAGCATTAGTCCTCTGCTACTTGACATGCTGCTATAGCATTAGTCCTCTGCTACTTGACATGCTGATATAGCACTAGTCCTCTTCTACTTGACATGCTGATATAGCATTAGTCCTCTGCTACTTGACATGCTGCTATAGCATTAGTCCTCTGCTACTTGACATGCTGCTATAGCATTAGTCCTCTGCTACTTGACATGCTGCTATAGCATTAGTCCTCTGCTACTTGACATGCTGATATAACATTAGTCCTCTGCTACTTGACATGCTGCTATAGCATTAGTCCTCTGCTACTTGACATGCTGATATAACATTAGTCAGTCCTCTGCTACTTGACATACTGCTATAGCATTAGTCCTCTGCTACTTGACATGCTGATATAACATTAGTCCTCTGCTACTTGACATGCTGATATAACATTAGTCCTCTGCTACTTGACATGCTGCTATAGCATTAGTCCTCTGCTACTTGACATGCTGATATAACATTAGTCAGTCCTCTGCTACTTGACATACTGCTATAGCATTAGTCCTCTGCTACTTGACATGCTGCTATAGCATTAGTCCTCTGCTACTTGACATGCTGCTATAGCATTAGTCCTCTGCTACTTGACATGCTGCTATAGCATTAGTCCTCTGCTACTTGACATGCTGCTATAGCATTAGTCAGTCCTCTGCTACTTGACATGCTGCTATAGCATTAGTCAGTCCTCTGATACTTGACATGCTGCTATAGCATTAGTCCTCTGCTACTTGACATGCTGATATAACATTAGTCCTCTGCTACTTGACATGCTGCTATAGCATTAGTCCTCTGCTACTTGACATGCTGCTATAGCATTAGTCAGTCCTCTGATACTTGACATGCTGATATAGCATTAGTCAGTCCTCTGATACTTGACATGCTGATATAGCATTAGTCAGTCTCTGATACTTGACATGCTGCTACAACATTAGTCCTCTGCTACTTGACATGCTGCTATAGCATTAGTCCTCTGCTACTTGACATGCTGATACAACATTAGTCAGTCCTCTGCTACTTGACATGCTGATATAACATTAGTCAGTCCTCTGCTACTTGACATGCTGATATAGCATTAGTCAGTCCTCTGCTACTTGACATGCTGATATAACATTAGTCAGTCCTCTGCTACTTGACATGCTGATACAACATTAGTCCTCTGCTACTTGACATGCTGATATAGCATTAGTCAGTCCTCTGCTACTTGACATGCTGATATAACATTAGTCAGTCCTCTGCTACTTGACATGCTGTTATAGCATTAGTCAGTCCTCTGCTACTTGACATGCTGCTATAGCATTAGTCAGTCCTCTGCTACTTGACATGCTGATATAACATTAGTCAGTCCTCTGCTACTTGACATGCTGATATAACATTAGTCAGTCCTCTGCTACTTGACATGCTGATATAACATTAGTCAGTCCTCTGCTACTTGACATGCTGATATAACATTAGTCAGTCCTCTGCTACTTGACATGCTGATATAACATTAGTCAGTCCTCTGCTACTTGACATGCTGCTATAGCATTAGTCAGTCCTCTGCTACTTGACATGCTGCTATAGCATTAGTCAGTCCTCTTCTACTTGACATGCTGTTATAGCATTAGTCAGTCCTCTGCTACTTGACATGCTGATATAACATTAGTCAGTCCTCTGCTACTTGACATGCTGCTATAGCATTAGTCAGTCCTCTGCTACTTGACATGCTGATATAGCATTAGTCAGTCCTCTGCTACTTGACATGCTGATATAGCATTAGTCCTCTGCTACTTGACATGCTGATATAACATTAGTCCTCTGCTACTTGACATGCTGATACAGCATTAGTCAGTCCTCTGCTACTTGACATGCTGCTATAGCATTAGTCAGTCCTCTGCTACTTGACATGCTGCTATAGCATTAGTCCTCTGCTACTTGACATGCTGATATAGCATTAGTCCTCTGCTACTTGACATGCTGATATAACATTAGTCCTCTGCTACTTGACATGCTGCTATAGCATTAGTCAGTCCTCTGCTACTTGACATGCTGCTATAGCATTAGTCAGTCCTCTGCTACTTGACATGCTGATATAGCATTAGTCAGTCCTCTGCTACTTGACATGCTGATAGAGCATTAGTCCTCTGCTACTTGACATGCTGCTATAGCATTAGTCCTCTGCTACTTGACATGCTGCTATAGCATTAGTCCTCTGCTACTTGACATGCTGATATAGCATTAGTCCTCTGCTACTTGACATGCTGCTATAGCATTAGTCCTCTGCTACTTGACATGCTGCTATAGCATTAGTCCTCTGCTACTTGACATGCTGCTATAGCATTAGTCCTCTGCTACTTGACATGCTGCTATAGCATTAGTCCTCTGCTACTTGACATGCTGATATAACATTAGTCCTCTGCTACTTGACATGCTGCTATAGCATTAGTCCTCTGCTACTTGACATGCTGATATAACATTAGTCAGTCCTCTGCTACTTGACATACTGCTATAGCATTAGTCCTCTGCTACTTGACATGCTGATATAACATTAGTCCTCTGCTACTTGACATGCTGATATAACATTAGTCCTCTGCTACTTGACATGCTGCTATAGCATTAGTCCTCTGCTACTTGACATGCTGATATAACATTAGTCAGTCCTCTGCTACTTGACATACTGCTATAGCATTAGTCCTCTGCTACTTGACATGCTGCTATAGCATTAGTCCTCTGCTACTTGACATGCTGCTATAGCATTAGTCCTCTGCTACTTGACATGCTGCTATAGCATTAGTCCTCTGCTACTTGACATGCTGCTATAGCATTAGTCAGTCCTCTGCTACTTGACATGCTGCTATAGCATTAGTCAGTCCTCTGATACTTGACCATGCTGCTATAGCATTAGTCCTCTGCTACTTGACATGCTGATATAACATTAGTCCTCTGCTACTTGACATGCTGCTATAGCATTAGTCCTCTGCTACTTGACATGCTGCTATAGCATTAGTCAGTCCTCTGATACTTGACATGCTGATATAGCATTAGTCAGTCCTCTGATACTTGACATGCTGATATAGCATTAGTCAGTCTCTGATACTTGACATGCTGCTACAACATTAGTCCTCTGCTACTTGACATGCTGCTATAGCATTAGTCCTCTGCTACTTGACATGCTGATACAACATTAGTCAGTCCTCTGCTACTTGACATGCTGATATAACATTAGTCAGTCCTCTGCTACTTGACATGCTGATATAGCATTAGTCAGTCCTCTGCTACTTGACATGCTGATATAACATTAGTCAGTCCTCTGCTACTTGACATGCTGATACAACATTAGTCAGTCCTCTGCTACTTGACATGCTGATATAACATTAGTCAGTCCTCTGCTACTTGACATGCTGATATAGCATTAGTCAGTCCTCTGCTACTTGACATGCTGATATAACATTAGTCAGTCCTCTGCTACTTGACATGCTGATACAACATTAGTCCTCTGCTACTTGACATGCTGATATAGCATTAGTCAGTCCTCTGCTACTTGACATGCTGATATAACATTAGTCAGTCCTCTGCTACTTGACATGCTGTTATAGCATTAGTCAGTCCTCTGCTACTTGACATGCTGCTATAGCATTAGTCAGTCCTCTGCTACTTGACATGCTGATATAACATTAGTCAGTCCTCTGCTACTTGACATGCTGATATAACATTAGTCAGTCCTCTGCTACTTGACATGCTGATATAACATTAGTCAGTCCTCTGCTACTTGACATGCTGATATAACATTAGTCAGTCCTCTGCTACTTGACATGCTGATATAACATTAGTCAGTCCTCTGCTACTTGACATGCTGCTATAGCATTAGTCAGTCCTCTGCTACTTGACATGCTGCTATAGCATTAGTCAGTCCTCTGCTACTTGACATGCTGTTATAGCATTAGTCAGTCCTCTGCTACTTGACATGCTGATATAACATTAGTCAGTCCTCTGCTACTTGACATGCTGCTATAGCATTAGTCAGTCCTCTGCTACTTGACATGCTGATATAGCATTAGTCCTCTTCTACTTGACATGCTGATATAACATTAGTCAGTCCTCTGCTACTTGACATGCTGATACAGCATTAGTCCTCTGCTACTTGACATGCTGATATAACATTAGTCAGTCCTCTGCTACTTGACATGCTGCTATAGCATTAGTCAGTCCTCTGCTACTTGACATGCTGCTATAGCATTAGTCAGTCCTCTTCTACTTGACATGCTGCTATAGCATTAGTCAGTCCTCTGCTACTTGACATGCTGATATAGCATTAGTCAGTCCTCTGATACTTGACATGCTGATATAGCATTAGTCCTCTGCTACTTGACATGCTGATATAGCACTAGTCAGTCCTCTGCTACTTGACATGCTGATATAGCATTAGTCCTCTGCTACTTGACATGCTGATATAGCATTAGTCCTCTGCTACTTGAAGTGACATGAGTGTATCTGTTGATAAACACAAAGCCTGTGTTAAAAAGAATGCGTTAGAACGTGTTATAAGCATGTATGAGCCTTTATAATGTCTTATAACACTGGCTTAATATGTCGTCTCTCTCTCTCTCAATGCATAGAATTGTCAACAGTCTGAAGTGGTCTGTTATTTAGTCATTCTAAGACATTATAACGAGGTCATACTACAGAACTAGAAGGAATAGAACAGGCTTCCTCTTTCAAGTCAATGATGTCATAATGGACAGCCATTTTTAGTGTGCCCACAAATCATCATGGTGAGAGGTTGGAGACCTGTTCTATTGATTCTATTTCTATGCTCATGTATATTGAGTAGCAGCTCTGTGATGTGAATGTCTGTCCCTTTCCTGTCCTCCTCTGCTGTCCTCTCTTCTCCTCTCTGTCCTCGTCTCTCTTCTCCTCTGCTGTCCTCCTCCTCTCTTCTCCTCTCTGTCCTCTTCTCTCTTCTCCTCTGCTGTCCTCCTCCTCTCTTCTCCTCTCTGTCCTCCTCCTCTCCTCTGTCCTCCTCCTCTCTTCTCCTCTCTGTCCTCCTCCTCTCTTCTCCTTGCTGTCCTCCTCTCTTCTCCTCTCTGTCCTCCTCCTCTCCTCTCTGTCCTCCTCCTCTCCTCTGTCCTCCTCCTCTCCTCTCTGTCATCCTCCTGTCCTGTTCTCCAGTAGACTCCTGCCGTGTAACTCCAGTCCCCACGTCCGTGTCCCACCTGTCCAGCTCCCTGAGCCAGCACTTCTCCTTCCCCCTGCGGGCCTCCCAGCCCCCCACTATCTCCCTACATCCTGGTCTCCAACCTGACCCCGTGCTGCCCGCCGGGCCTTCCTGCTGAGTATCACTCTGACTCTGCAGAGTCCCTGGAGGAGATCCCCGTGGCGTTGGCACGACTGGGCACCTCCGCCGCGGCAGAAACGTCTACGGGTAGGACTGCAGCATCTGGGTCGTCTTCTCAACGCTCTCTACTGCTGCCTGCAGCCCGACCCCATCCTCGCCCCAGCCCCGGACCAAGAGGAAGTCCTCTGCACACAGCAGCAGGACAGGGGGAGGGGGAGCAGAGGTTTGAGATGGCCGCCCAGCCTCCTACGGTCTACGTCAGTAGGAGTAGTGGACAGCCGGGGGAGAGAGCCCAGCACCCCGGGACAACAAACACAGCAGCAGACAGGCCAGTAGGAGAGGCCTGGAGCAGCCTGGTCCTGGGTCCAGCTCCAACCATAGCTCCAGGGCAGGCACCCCAATGGCGTAGACGAGCTCCCCCAGGATGGACCACTGCACACTGGGCCCCAGGATGGACCACTGTACCCTGGGCCCCAGGATGGACCACTGCACACTGGGCCCCAGGATGGACCACTGCACCCTGGGCTGGAGGGCTGGCTGGCTGTCTGACTGACTAGCTCCCCCAGGATGGACCACTGCACCCTGGGCTGGAGGGCTGGCTGGCTGTCTGACTGGTTGGCTACCTGACTGGCTGACTAGCTGGCTGTATAACTGGCTGGCTGGCTGACTGACTAGCTGGCTGTGTAACTGGCTGGCTGACTAGCTGGCTAGCTGGCTGGCTGGCTGATTGTCTCTCTGACTGTTACATTGTTACCTTGATGACTAGGATACACTGCTTTTGATAGAGAGAAACCATCCCTGATGTAGCGTTGTGTCGATACAACCTATGAAACTAAATAACTCAGCAGAACAGAATGGACTGACTGTCTGACTGACTGACTGTCTGACTGACTGTCTGTCTGACTGACTAACTGACTGACTGACTGTCTGATTGTCTGACTGACTGACTGACTGACTGACTGACTGACTGACTGACTGACTGACTGACTGACTGACTGACTGACTGACTGTCTGACTGTCTGACTATCTGACTGACTATCTGACTGACTAACTGACTGACTCTCTGACTGACTAACTGACTGACTGACTGACTGACTGACTCTCTGACTGACTGACTGACTGACTCTCTGACTGTCTGTCTGACTATCTGACTGTCTGACTGACTCTCTGACTGTCTGACTGACTAACTGACTCACTGTCTGACTGTCTGACTGACTGTCTGACTGACTCACTGTCTGACTGACTCACTGTCTGACTGTCTGACTGACTGACTCACTGTCTGACTGACTAACTGTCTGACTGTCTGACTGACTCACTGTCTGACTGACTGACTCACTGTCTGACTGTCTGACTGTCTGACTGACTCACTGTCTGACTGTCTGACTGACTCACTGTCTGACTGACTGTCTGTTCTGCCTGGAAGAGCCTTGATACCACAGTCTCCACTATTCAACTATGACTACATCCCCAATGGCACCCTGTTCCCTATATAGTGCACTACTTTAGACCAGGACCCAATGGCACCCTGTTCCCTATATAGTACACTACTTTAGGCCAGGACCCAATGGCACCCTGTTCCCTATATAGTGCACTACTTTAGACCAGAGCCCTATGGCACCCTGTTCCCTATATAGTGCACTACTTTGAGACCAGAGCCCTATGGCACCCTGTTCCCTATGTAGTGCACTACTTTAGACCAGAGCCCTATGCCACCCTGTTCCCTATATAGTGCACTACTTTAGACCAGAGCCCTATGGCACCCTGTTCCCTATATAGTGCACTACTTTAGACCAGAGCCCTATGGCACCCTGTTCCTATGTAGTGCACTACTTTAGACCAGAGCCCTATGGCACCCTGTTCCATATATAGTGCACTACTTTAGACCAGAGCCCTATATAGTGCACTACTTTAGACCAGAGCCCTATGGCACCCTGCTCCCTATGTAGTGCACTACTTTAGACCAGAGCCCTATGGCACCCTGTTCCCTATGTAGTGCACTACTTTAGACCAGGGGCCCTATGGCACCCTGTTCCCTATATAGTGCACTACTTTAGACCAGAGCCCTATGGCACCCTGTTCCCTATATAGTGCACTACTTTAGACCAGAGCCCTATGGCACCCTGTTCCCTATGTAGTGCACTACTTTAGACCAGAGCCCTATGGCACCCTGTTCCCTATGTAGTGCACTACTTTAGACCAGAGCCCTATGGCACCCTGTTCCCTATGTAGTGCACTACTTTAGACCAGAGCCCTATGGCACCCTGTTCCCTATGTAGTGCACTACTTTAGACCAGAGCCCTATGGCACCCTGTTCCCTATGTAGTGCACTACTTTAGACCAGAGCCCTATGGCACCCTGTTCCCTATGTAGTGCACTACTTTAGACCAGAGCCCTATGGCACCCTGTTCCCTATGTAGTGCACTACTTTAGACCAGAGCCCTATGGCACCCTGTTCCCTATGTAGTGCACTACTTTAGACCAGAGCCCTATGGCACCCTGTTCCCTATGTAGTGCACTACTTTAGACCAGAGCCCTATGGCACCCTGTTCCCTATGTAGTGCACTACTTTAGACCAGAGCCCTATGGCACCCTGTTCCCTATGTAGTGCACTACTTTAGACCAGAGCCCTATGGCACCCTGTTCCCTATGTAGTGCACTACTTTAGACCAGAGCCCTATGGCACCCTGTTCCCTATGTAGTGCACTACTTTAGACCAGAGCCCTATGGCACCCTGTTCCCTATATAGTGCACTACTTAAGACCAGAGCCCTATGGCACCCTGTTCCCTATATAGTGCACTACTTAAGACCAGAGCCCTATGGCACCCTGTTCCCTATGTAGTGCACTACTTTAGACCAGAGCCCTTAGCTCATAGGGTTCCATTTTTAATGCGTCCTCTATGATTATAATCCCCACAACACTAAATGTTACCTGTGTTCACATCTTCAGGTTAATAATCACATATCCTTTATCTTTTAGTCTGATTCTACTTGTTGTTATTTCTCCCTGTTGAAGCGTCTTTCTGTAAATGTAAATGAAGAATCCTTGGTGATGAAGAAACCTTAACGTTCTGCCTTCCCAGGTCTACACTTTGTAAACTAATGTTCTTACCCATCTGTCTGTCTGTCTGACTGCTATGGTGTCTGTCTGTCTGTCTGTCTGTCTGTCTGTCTGTCTGTCTGTCTGTCTGTCTGTCTGTCTGTCTGTCTGTCTGTCTGTCTGTCTGTCTGTCTGTCTGTCTGTCTGTCTGTCTGACTGTCTGTCTGTCTGTCTGTCTGACTGCTATGGTGACTGTCTGTCTGTCTGACTGCTATGGTGACTGTCTGTCTGTCTGTCTGACTGTCTGTGACTGTCTGTCTGACTGTTATGGTGACTGTCTGTCCTGTCTGACTGCTATGGTGACCATCTGTCTGTCCTGTCTGACTGCTATGGTGACCATCTGTCTGTCCTGTCTGACTGCTATGGTGACCGTCTGTCTGTCTGTCTGACTGCTATGGTGACTGTCTGTCCTGTCTGACTGCTATGGTGACTGTCTGTCCTGTCTGACTGCTATGGTGACCATCTGTCTGTCCTGTCTGACTGCTATGGTGACTGTCTGTCTGACTGCTATGGTGACTGTCTGTCTGTCTGACTGCTATGGTGACTGTCTGTCTGTCTGACTGCTATGGTGACCATCTGTCTGTCTGACTGCTATGGTGACCATCTGTCTGACTGCTATGGTGACTCTGTCTGTCTGACTGCTATGGTGACTGTCTGTCTGTCTGACTGCTATGGTGACTGTCTGTCTGTCTGACTGCTATGGTGACTGTCTGTCTGACTGCTATGGTGACTGTCTGTCTGTCTGTCTGACTGCTATGGTGACCATCTGTCTGTCTGACTGCTATGGTGATGGTGACTGTCTGGTGTCTGTCTGCTATGGTGACTGTCTGTCTGTGCTATGGTGACTGTCTGTCTGGTGACTGTCTGTCTGTCTGGACTGCTATGGTGACTGTCTGTCCTGTCTGACTCTGTCTGTCTGACTGCTATGGTGACCATCTGTCTGTCTGACTGTTATGGTGACCATCTGTCTGTCTGTCTGACTGCTATGGTGACCATCTGTCTGTCTGTCTGACTGCTATGGTGACCATCTGTCTGTCTGACTGCTATGGTGACCATCTGTCTGTCTGTCTGACTGCTATGGTGACCATCTGTCTGTCTCTGACTGCTATGGTGACCATCTGTCTGTCTGTCTGACTGCTATGGTGACCATCTGTCTGTCTGACTGCTGTCTGTCTGTCTGACTGCTATGGTGACCATCTGTCTGTCTCTGACTGCTATGGTGACTGTCTGTCTGACTGCTATGGTGACTGTCTGTCTGTGCTGTGACTGTCTGTCTGTCTGTCTGTCTGTCTGTCTGTCTGTCTGTCTGTCTGTCTGTCTGTCTGTCTGTCTGACCTGTCTGTCTGTCTGACTGCTATGGTGACCATCTGTCTGTCTGACTGCCATGTCTGTCTGTGCTGACCATCTGTCTGTCTGACTGCCTGTCTGTCTGACTGCCTGTCTGTCTGACTGCCTGTCTGTCTGCGATCTTTTCAGTTTTTAAACAACTACTTGATGACATCGGAGCAATTATTTATACTGAACAAAAATATCAACGCGACGTGTAAAGTGTTTATAAAATAAAAGATCCCAGAAATGTTTCATACGAACAAAACGCTAATTTCTCTCAAATATTGTGCACAAATTTGTTTTCAACCCTGTTAAGGATCATTTCTTCTTTGCCAACAGAATCTATCCACCTGACAGGTGTGGCATATTAAGAAGCTGATTAAACATTGCACAGGTGCACCTTTGTAATGATCTGTAAGGATGACATTTGAAGATCTGTGCCTTACTCAATTTGACAATGTGTATCTTGTTAATAAATATAAGCCACTATTGATTGTGATTTGATCTTATAAGTGTGAACAGACAACCCAGCTAACACATGTTGTTCCTTGGAAGTTGTGGGAACGTTTTGTTTCTGGTAAAGAATCCATACGGTTCCTGACCGGATAAAACGGAACGTTTTTTAAATGTCCTGTGAACGGAAGTGAACATTTCTCCCGGTTCTGGGAATGTACATTCATAGGTTTCATGGAGGTAATGACAATATTTATATAGTAATTAAACAACGTTCTGGGAATGTACATTATAGGTTTCATGGAGATAATGACAATATTTATATAGTAATTAAACAACGTTCTGGGAATGTACATTATAGGTTTCATGGAGGTAATGACAATATTTATATAGTAATTAAACAACGTTCTGGGAATGTACATTATAGGTTTCATGGAGATAATGACAATATTTATATAGTAATTAAACAACGTTCTGGGAATGTACATTATAGGTTTCATGGAGATAATGACAATATTTATATAGTAATTAAACAACGTTCTGGGAATGTACATTATAGGTTTCATCGAGATAATGACAATATTTATATAGTAATTAAACAACGTTCTGGGAATGCAATGACAATATTTATATAGTAATTAAACAACGTTCTGGGAATGTACATTATAGGTTTCATGGAGATAATGACAATATTTCTATAGTAATTAAACAACGTTCTGGGAATGTACATTATAGGTTTCATGGAGATAATGACAATATTTATATAGTAATTAATCAACGTTCTGGGAATGTACATTATAGGTTTCATGGAGATAATGACAATATTTTACTAGGGTTCCCTGAAAGTTTTTCTGGGAGATTACATGAACGTTCTGAAAACGGACATTCCTATAATGATAGTATTTGATAGTAATTAACCAACGTACTTCCTCCCCCCCTCCTCAAATCAAATGTTATTAGTCACATGTGCTGAATACAACAGGTGTAGTAGACCTCACAGTGAAATGCTGAATACAACAGGTGTAGTAGACCTCACAGTGAAATGCTGAATACAACAGGTGTAGTAGACCTCACAGTGAAATGCTAAATATACAACAGGTGTAGTAGACCTCACAGTGAAATGCTGAATACAACAGGTGTAGTAGACCTCACAGTGAAATGCTGAATACAACAGGTGTAGTAGACCTCACAGTGAAATGCTGAATACAACAGGTGTAGTAGACCTCACAGTGAAATGCTGAATACAACAGGTGTAGTAGACCTCACAGTGAAATGCTGAATACAACAGGTGTAGTAGACCTCACAGTGAAATGCTGAATACAACAGGTGTAGTAGACCTCACAGTGAAATGCTGAATACAACAGGTGTAGTAGACCTCACAGTGAAATGCTGAATACAACAGGTGTAGTAGACCTCACAGTGAAATGCTGAATACAACA
>NC_060177.1:2805084-2827584 GCF_021184085.1 Oncorhynchus gorbuscha
TTTACCTACCAACTAAGGGTTTATATCTAATGTTTACCTACCAACTAAGGGTTTATATCTAATGTTTACCTACCAACTAAGGGTTCATATCTAATGCAGGTAGACTAGTGGTTAGAGTGGAGGGGCGGCAGGTAGACTAGTGGTTAGAGTGGAGGGGCGGCAGGTAGACTAGTGGTTAGAGTGGAGGGGAGGGGGTAGACTAGGGTAGACTAGTGGTTAGAGTGGAGGGGTGGCAGGGTAGACTAGTGGTTAGAGTGGAGGGGCGGCAGGTAGACTAGTGGTTAGAGTGGAGGGACGGCAGGGTAGACTAGTGGTTAGAGTGGAGGGGCGGCAGGTAGACTAGTGGTTAAAGCGTTGGACTAGTAACTGAAAGGTTGTTGGATCGAATCCCTGAGCTGAAATGGTACAAATCTGTCATTCTGCCCCTGAACAGGCAGTTTAACCCACTGTTCCCCGAAAGGCCGTCATTGAAAATAAGAATTAGTTCTTAACTGACTTGCCTAGTTAAATAAAGGTAAAATAACCATATTTACCTCTCTTAGTGTGTACTGTACAGAGTCAATGCTGTGGGGAAATATTCATCCCTGAAAATGACTAGACTTCTATTCTGATCTGTGTCTCCATAGCAACAGCACCATTAGCCCCAGTGAATACAACCAGCTCCATAGCAACAGCAGCATTAGCCCCAGTGAATACAACCAGCTCCATAGCAACAGCAGCATTAGCCCCAGTGAATACAACCAGCTCCATAGCAACAGCAGCATTACCCCCTGTGAATACAACCAGCTCCATAGCAACAGCACCATTAGCCCCAGTGAATACAACCAGCTCCATAGCAACAGCACCATTAGCCCCAGTGAATGCAACAAGCTCCATAGCAACAGCACCATTAGCCCCAGTGAATGCAACAAGCTCCATAGCAACAGCACCATTAGCACCAGTGAATACAACCAGCTCCATAGCAACAGCACCATTAGCCCCAGTGAATACAACCAGCTCCATAGCAACAGCACCACTAGCCCCAGTGAATACAACCAGCTCCATAGCAACAGCACCATTAGCCCCAGTGAATACAACCAGCTCCATAGCAACAGCACCATTAGCCCCAGTGAATACAACCAGCTCCATAGCAACAGCACCATTAGCCACAGTGAATACAACCAGCTCCATAGCAACAGCACCATTAGCCCCAGTGAATACAACCAGCTCCATAGCAACAGCACCATTAGCCCCAGTGAATACAACCAGCTCCATAGCAACAGCACCATTAGCCCCAGTGAATGCAACAAGCTCCATAGCAACAGCACCACTAGCCCCAGTGAATACAACCAGCTCCATAGCAACAGCACCATTATCCCCAGTGAATAATACAACCAGCTCCATAGCAACAGCACCATTAGCCCCAGTGAATACAACCAGCTCCATAGCAACAGCACCATTAGCCCCAGTGAATACAACCAGCTCCATAGCAACAGCAGCATTAGCCCCAGTGAATACAACCAGCTCCATAGCAACAGCAGCATTAGCCCCAGTGAATACAACCAGCTCCATAGCAACAGCAGCATTACCCCCTGTGAATACAACCAGTTCCATAGCAACAGCAGCATTAGCCCCAGTGAATGCAACAAGCTCCATAGCAACAGCACCATTAGCTCCAGTGAATACAACCAGCTCCATAGCAACAGCACCATTAGCCCCAGTGAATACAACCAGCTCCATAGCAACAGCACCACTAGCCCCAGTGAATACAACCAGCTCCATAGCAACAGCACCATTAGCCCCAGTGAATACAACAAGCTCCATAGCAACAGCACCATTAGCCCCAGTGAATACAACCAGCTCCATAGCAACAGCACCATTAGCCCCAGTGAATACAACCAGCTCCATAGCAACAGCAGCGTTAGCCCCAGTGAATGCAACCAGCTCCATAGCAACAGCAGCATTAGCCCCAGTGAATAATACAACTAGCTCCATAGCAACAGCAGCGTTAGCCCCAGTGAATACAACCAGTTCCATAGCAACAGCAGCATTAGCCCCAGTGAATAATACAACTAGCTCCATAGCAACAGCAGCGTTAGCCTCAGTGAATACAACACGCTCCATAGCAACAGCACCATTAGCCCCAGTGAATACAACAAGCTCCATAGCAACAGCACCATTAGCCCCAGTGAATACAACAAGCTCCATAGCAACAGCACCATTAGCCCCAGTGAATACAACCAGCTCCATAGCAACAGCAGCGTTAGCCCCAGTGAATGCAACCAGCTCCATAGCAACAGCAGCATTAGCCCCAGTGAATAATACAACTAGCTCCATAGCAACAGCAGCGTTAGCCCCAGTGAATACAACAAGCTCCATAGCAACAGCAGCGTTAGCCCCAGTGAATAATACAACTAGCTCCATAGCAACAGCAGCGTTAGCCCCAGTGAATACAACAAGCTCCATAGCAACAGCACCATTAGCCCCAGTGAATACAACAAGCTCCATAGCAACAGCACCATTAGCCCCAGTGAATACAACAAGCTCCATAGCAACAGCAGTGAATACAACCAGCTCCATAGCAACAGCAGCGTTAGCCCCAGTGAATACAACCAGCTCCATAGCAACAGCAGCGTTAGCCCCAGTGAATACAACCAGCTCCATAGCAACAGCACCATTAGCCCCAGTGAATAATACAACTAGCTCCATAGCAACAGCTCACTGTTAACATCAAAACATGGGCTTAGAAAGCATCCCGCTACTAAGTAATCACATCATGGTACAACACTGGCCTGTATTATCTCTCTCACACGCACGCACGCACGCACGCACGCACGCACGCACGCACGAATGTAGACCAGTATGTTAGTCCCAGCATGGACTTGGTAGGATAGAAGGCCAAATAGGTGGAGGCTCTGCAGTGTGTGTGTGTGTGTGTGTGTGTGTGTGTGTGTGTGTGTGTGTGTGTGTGTGTGTGTGTGTGTGTGTGTGTGTGTGTGTGTGTGTGTGTGTGTGTGTGTGTGTGTGTGTGTGCATGTCAAATAGGATTTGCCTGCTCTGGTTACCTTGGACACCAGAACACTGGATGTCCTCTGGGTGGTGGATCATTCTTGAAACACACAGGAAACTGTTGAGCGTGAAAAACCCAGCAGCGTTGCAGCTCTTTACACTCAAACCGGTGCGCCTGGCACCAACTACCATACCCTGTTCAAAAGCACTTCTATATTTTGTCTTTCCCATTCACCCTCTGAATGGCCCACATACACCATCCATGTCTCAATTGTCTCAAGGCTTAAAAATCCTTCTTTAACCTGACTCCTCCCATTCATCTTTAACCTGACTCCTCCCCTTCATCTTTAACCTGACTCCTCCCCTTCATCTTTAACCTGACTCCTCCCCTTCATCTTTAACCTGACTCCTCCCCTTCATCTTTAACCTGACTCCTCCCCTTCATCTTTAACCTGACTCCTCCCCTTCATCTTTAACCTGACTCCTCCCCTTCATCTTTAACCTGACTCCTCCCCTTCACCTTTAACCTGACTCCTCCCCTTCATCTTTAACCTGACTCCTCCCCTTCATCTTTAACCTGACTCCTCCCCTTCATCTTTAACCTGACTCCTCCCCTTCATCTTTAACCTGACTCCTCCCCTTCATCTTTAACCTGACTCCTCCCTTCATCTTTAACCTGACTCCTCCCCTTCATCTTTAACCTGACTCCTCCCCTTCATCTTTAACCTGACTCCTCCCCTTCATCTTTAACCTGACTCCTCCCCTTCATCTTTAACCTGACTCCTCCCCTTCATCTTTAACCTGACTCCTCCCCTTCATCTTTAACCTGACTCCTCCCCTTCATCTTTAACCTGACTCCTCCCCTTCATCTTTAACCTGACCCCTCCCCTTCTACTTCTTCATCTACACTGATCGAAGTGGATTTAACAGGTGACATCAATAAGGGATCATAGCTTTCACCTGGATTCACCTGGTCAGACTATGTCACGGAAAGAGCAAGTGTTCATAATGTTTTATCCACTCAGTGTAAATATACTGTGTCCCTGGGGCCTCCTGTTCCACACGATGACAATGAACTAAATGGCCCCGTCACAGTACAACACCGTTTAAACTGTAGGGAGCTAGGGGCCATAGCTGGAGGGAGGGGCCATAGGGAGGGAGGGGCCATAGGGAGGGAGGGGCCATAGCTGGAGGGAGGGGCCATAGGGAGGGAGGCGTCATAGGGAGGGAGGGGCCATAGGGAGGGAGGGGCCATAGCTGGAGGGAGGGGCCATAGCTGGAGGGAGGGGCCATAGCTGGAGGGAGGGGCCATAGGGAGGGAGGGGCCATAGGGAGGGAGGGGCCATAGGGAGGGAGGGGCCATCGGGAGGGAGGGGCCATCGGGAGGGAGGGGCCATCGGGAGGAAGGGGCCATAGGGAGTTACTCTAGTCCTCCACGGTGTATGGGAGCAAAGCCTTTCATTGTAGGAGTGCTGATCTCTGATCAGTTTAGTCTTTTACATTATAATAAATAAGAGCAGGCCTGTAATGTAGAGAGTTACCACAAGGGGGCGTATGAGGGGTGTCTGTCCACTGTGTTGTAGCCTGCTACTGTGTCCATAGAGAGAGCAAGGCAGCTTCCTTACGTTGATGATGGAAGGCTGAGATCGTCAACTGGCAGAAAATTCAGCTCACGGACAATTTTATTTGGCCCGCAAAGTTTTTCTGAGACAAAAAATAATTTAAAAAATTTGGACATAAATAATAATAATAATAATAATCAGTTTTTGGACATAAAAGATGAATAAATAATAATAATAATAATAAATAATTCACCTCAAAATGATTTTAATTTAGTAAAACTGTTCCCAAGTAATTCCACTCATAAACAGAAAGATGTGATTCTTTATCAATGTAATCAACATTTGAAATTATTATGTTTTTATTAAATATAAAATCTGTTTGGGATTTTTGCGTCCATTTGTAATCTACAAATGAATTGGTCTTATGTTCTGGCCCTCCGACCGTCCACACAAGAAAAGAGAAAACATCTTGTAGCTGAATCTAGTTAATGGACCTTGATGCAAGATTTAATGAGATTCAGGTGTGTGTGTGTGTGTGTGTGTGTGTGTGTGTGTGTGTGTGTGTGTGTGTGTGTGTGTGTGTGTGTGTGTGTGTGTGTGTGTGTGTGTGTGTGTGTGTGTGTGTGTGTGTGTGTGTGCTAACCCTCCTCTCTCCGTTTACAGTGTGGAACCGTCTGAATACCTATGAGTACATCGTCAGACAGAGGCATCGCCAGGAGCCCAGAGACATCAGTAAAGGAGTACAGGGGACCCAAGCAGCGCCTCCTAAATCCACCCTCATCAAGGTACGCCGGTCCTAGTGAAATGGGAGGGGCCATTTATATGCACTAAACCATGTCTCTTTCCTACCATCCTACCTCATCAAGGTACGCTGGTCCAGGGAAATGGGAGGGGCCATTTATATGCACTAAACCATGTCTCTTTCCTACCATCCTACCTCATCAAGGTACGCTGGTCCAGGGAAATGGGAGGGGCCATTTATATGCACTAAACCATGTCTCTAACTGTCTGTTCTACCTCATCAAGGTACGCTGGTCCAGGGAAATGGGAGGGGCCATTTATATGCACTAAACCATGTCTCTAACTGTCTGTTCTACCTCATCAAGGTACGCTGGTCCAGGGAAATGGGAGGGGCCATTTATATGCACTAAACCATGTCTCTAACTGTCTGTTCTACCTCAGACCAGACTCACTAACTGTCTGTTCTACCTCAGACCAGACTAACTGTCTGTTCTACCTCATCAAGGTACGCTGGTCCAGGGAAATGGGAGGGGCCATTTATATGCACTAAACCATGTCTCTGTCTGTTCTACCTCATCAAGGTACGCTGGTCCAGGGAAATGGGAGGGGCCATTTATATGCACTAAACCATGTCTCTAACTATCTGTTCTACCTCATCAAGGTACGCTGACCCAGGGAAATGGGAGGGGCCATTTATATGCACTAAACCATGTCTCTAACTGTCTGTTCTACCTCATCAAGGTACGCTGACCCAGGGAAATGGGAGGGGCCATTTATATGCACTAAACCATGTCTCTAACTGTCTGTTCTACCTCATCAAGGTACGCTGGTCCAGGGAAATGGGAGGGGCCATTTATATGCACTAAACCATGTCTCTAACTGTCTGTTCTACCTCATCAAGGTACGCTGGTCCAGGGAAATGGGAGGGGCCATTTATATGCACTAAACAATGTCTCTTTCCTTCCATCCTACCTCATCAAGGTACGCTGGTCCAGGGAAATGGGAGGGGCCATTTATATGCACTAAACCATGTCTCTAACTGTCTGTTCTACCTCATCAAGGTACGCTGGTCCAGGGAAATGGGAGGGGCCATTTATATGCACTAAACAATGTCTCTTTCCTTCCATCCTACCTCATCAAGGTACGCTGGTCCAGGGAAATGGGAGGGGCCATTTATATGCACTAAACCATGTCTCTAACTGTCTGTTCTACCTCATCAAGGTACGCTGGTCCAGGGAAATGGGAGGGGCCATTTATATGCACTAAACCATGTCTCTAACTGTCTCTTCTACCTCATCAAGGTACGCTGACCCAGGGAAATGGGAGGGGTCATTTATATGCACTAAACCATGTCTCTGTCTGTTCTACCTCATCAAGGTACGCTGGTCCAGGGAAATGGGAGGGGTCATTTATATGCACTAAACCATGTCTCTAACTGTCTGTTCTACCTCATCAAGGTACGCTGGTCCAGGGAAATGGGAGGGGCCATTTATATGCACTAAACCATGTCTCTGTCTGTTCTACCTCATCAAGGTACGCTGGTCCAGGGAAATGGGAGGGGTCATTTATATGCACTAAACCATGTCTCTAACTGTCTGTTCTACCTCATCAAGGTATGCTGGTCCAGGGAAATGGGAGGGGTCATTTATATGCACTAAACCATGTCTCTAACTGTTTGTTCTGCCTCAGACCAGACTCACTAACTGTTTGTTCTGCCTCAGACCAGACTCACTAACTGTCTGTTCTACCTCAGACCAGACTAACTGTCTGTTCTCTCTCTCTCTCTCTCTCTCTCTCTCTCTCTCTCTCTCTCTCTCTCTCTTCTCTCTCTCTCTCTCTCTCTCTCTCTCCTTCTCTCTCTGTGTCTCCTCTCTGTCTGTCTCTGTGTCTCCTTCTCTCTCTCTCTCTGTCTCGCTCTCTGTCTGTCTCTCTCTCTCTCTCTCTCTCTCTCTCTCTCTCTCTCTCTCTCTCCCTCTCTCTCTCTCTTTCTCTCAAACACACAGGCGCTGCATTCATGTGGTTATGTCATCATCTCCTCTCGCCCAGTGCCCTTGGTGTGTTTAGTAAACATGCTGCGTATCATAGTGACATCAGTTACTAATGATCACGTCCATTCAAACATAGAGTAGTCCCCAATGGCACCCGTATTCCTTTATATAGTGCACTACTCATAGGGCTCTAGGTCAGAACTAGTGCACGACTCATAGGGCTCTAGGTCATAACTAGTGCACTACTCATAGGGCTCTAGGTCAGAACTAGTGCACGACGTAGGGAATAAGGTGCCATTTGGAGATGAACATAATGCCTCTGAACTCTCTGACGCCTCGTGGGCAGAACAGATCCTGACTTCACACCTGTCCTGATAGTTACTGACCCTGACTTCATACCTGTCCTGATATAATTACTGACCCTGACTTCACACCTGTCCTGATATAGTTACTGACCCTGACTTCACACAGACACACCTGTCCTGATATAATTACTGACCCTGACTTCACACCTGTCCTGATATAGTTACTGACCCTGACTTCACACAGACACACCTGTCCTGATATAATTACTGACCCTGACTTCACACCTGTCCTGATATAGTTACTGACCCTAACTTCACACAGACACACCTGTCCTGATATAATTAATGACCCTGACTTTACACAGACACACCTGTCCTGATAGTTACTGACCCTGACTTCACACAGACACACCTGTCCTGATATAGTTACTGACCCTGACTTCACACAGACACACCTGTCCTGATATAGTTACTGACCCTGACTTCACACAGACACACCTGTCCTGATATAATTACTGACCCTGACTTCACACCTGTCCTGATATAGTTACTGACTCTGACTTTACACCTGTCCTGATATAATATTGACTCTGACTTCACACCTGTCCTGATATAGTTACTGACTCTGACTTTACACCTGTCCTGATATAATATTGACTCTGACTTCACACCTGTCCTGATATAGTTACTGACTCTGACTTTACACCTGTCCTGATATAATATTGACTCTGACTTCACACCTGTCCTGATATAGTTACTGACTCTGACTTTACACCTGTCCTGATATAATACTGACCCTGACTTCACACAGACACACCTGTCCTGATATAATTACTGACCCTGACTTCACACCTGTCCTGATATAGTTACTGACCCTGACTTCACACAGACACACCTGTCCTGATATAGTTACTGACCCTGACTTCACACAGACACACCTGTCCTGATAGTTACTGACCCTGACTTCACACCTGTCCTGATATAATTACTGACCCTGACTTCACACCTGTCCTGATATAGTTACTGACCCTGACTTCACACAGACACACCTGTCCTGATATAGTTACTGACCCTGACTTCACACAGACACACCTGTCCTGATAGTTACTGACCCTGACTTCACACCTGTCCTGATATAATTACTGACCCTGACTTCACACCTGTCCTGATAGTTACTGACTCGGACTTTACACCTGTCCTGATATAATACTGACCCTGACTTCACACAGACACACCTGTCCTGATATAGTACTGACCCTGACTTCACACAGACACACCTGTCCTGATATAGTTACTGACCCTGACTTTACACCTGTCCTGATATAATTACTGACCCTGACTTCACACAGACACACCTGTCCTGATATAATATTGACTCTGACTTCACACAGACACACCTGTCCTGATATAGTACTGACCCTGACTTCACACAGACACACCTGTCCTGATACAGTGCCTTGCGAAAGGTTTCTGCCCCCTTGAACTTTGCGACCTTTTGAATAATTTTGCACGCCCAATTTTTCAGTTTTTGATTTGTTAAAAAAGTTTGAAATATCCAATAAATGTCGTTCCACTTCATGATTGTGTCCCACTTGTTGTTGATTCTTCACAAAAAAATACAGTTTTATATCTTTATGTTTGAAGCCTGAAATGTGGCAAAAGGTCGCAAAGTTCAAGGGGGCCGAATACTTTCGCATGGCACTGTATATTTACTGACTCTGACTTCACACACACACACACACACACACACACACACACACACACACACCTCCCTGCCCTGTGATCGTTGGCTGCTCTCTCAGTCTGGGCTGCATGCTGGGTTTGGGTAACCATGGTGACGCTCTGTTAGGCTTGGCCTGGGTTGTCTGGCTGTGACCAAAACCCAGCAGCTGACGGGACGGACATCGACCCACCAGCTGCACCTGGCACACTCACAAAGAAACCCGTCGTGCAACGCACGCGCGCACACACACACACACACACACACACGGTAGTCCCGTCAAACCACAGCTCTGGCCCCGGTCCAGTCCACATGGGCTCTGGTTGAAAGTAGTGCACTATATAGGGAATAAGGCTCTGGTTGAAAGTAGTGCACTATATAGGGAATAAGGCTCTGGTTGAAAGTAATGCACTATATAGGGAATAAGGCTCTGGTTGAAAGTAGTGCACTATATAGGGAATAAGGCTCTGGTTGAAAGTAGTGCACTATATAGGGAATAAGGCTCTGGTTGAAAGTAGTACCACTATATAGGGAATAGGGCTCTGGTCTATAGTAGTACCACTATATAGGGAATAGGGCTCTGGTCTATAGTAGTACCACTATATAGGGAATAAGGTTCTGGTTGAAAGTAGTACCACTATATAGGGAATAGGGCTCTGGTCTATAGTAGTACCACTATATAGGGAATAAGGCTCTGGTTGAAAGTAGTACCACTATATAGGGAATAGGACTCTGGTCTATAGTAGTACCACTATATAGGGAAAAGGGCTCTGGTCTATAGTAGTACCACTATATAGGGAATAGGGCTCTGGTCTATAGTAGTACCACTATATAGGGAATAGGACTCTGGTCTATAGTAGTACCACTATATAGGGAATAGGACTCTGGTCTATAGTAGTACCACTATATAGGGAATAGGACTCTGGTCTATAGTAGTACCACTATATAGGGAATAGGGCTCTGGTCTATAGTAGTACCACTATATAGGGAATAGGGCTCTGGTCTATAGTAGTACCACTATATAGGGAATAGGGCTCTGGTCTATAGTAGTGCACTATATAGGGAATAGGGCTCTGATCTATAGTAGTGCCACTATATAGGGAATAGGGCTCTGGTCTATAGTAGTGCACTATATAGGGAATAGGGCTCTGGTCTATAGTAGTACCACTATATAGGGAATAAGGCTCTGGTTGAAAGTAGTACCACTATATAGGGAATAGGGCTCTGGTTGAAAGTAGTACCACTATATAGGGAATAGGGCTCTGGTCTATAGTAGTACCACTATATAGGGAATAAGGCTCTGGTCTATAGTAGTACCACTATATAGGGAATAGGGCTCTGGTCTATAGTAGTACCACTATATAGGGAATAGGGCTCTGGTCTATAGTAGTACCACTATATAGGAATAGGGCTCTGGTCTATAGTAGTACCACTATATAGGAATAGGGCTCTGGTCTATAGTAGTACCACTATATAGGGAATAGGGCTCTGGTCTATAGTAGTACCACTATATAGGGAATAGGGCTCTGGTCTATAGTAGTGTACTATATAGGGAATAGGGCTCTGGTCTATAGTAGTGTACTATATAGGAATAGGGCTCTGGTCTATAGTAGTACCACTATATAGGGAATAGGGCTCTGGTCTATAGTAGTACCACTATATAGGGAATAGGGTTCTGGTCTATAGTAGTACCACTATATAGGGAATAGGGCTCTGGTCTATAGTAGTACCACTATATAGGAATAGGGCTCTGGTCTATAGTAGTAACACTATATAGGGAATAGGGCTCTGGTCTATAGTAGTACCACTATATAGGAATAGGGCTCTGGTCTATAGTAGTACCACTATATAGGAATAGGGCTCTGGTCTATAGTAGTACCACTATATAGGGAATAGGGCTCTGGTCTATAGTAGTACCACTATATAGGAATAGGGCTCTGGTCTATAGTAGTACCACTATATAGGGCTCTGGTCTATAGTAGTACCACTATATAGGGAATAGGGCTCTGGTCTATAGTAGTACCGCTATATAGGGAATAGGGCTCTGGTCTATAGTAGTACCACTATATAGGAATAGGGCTCTGGTCTATAGTAGTACCACTATATAGGGAATAGGGCTCTGGTCTATAGTAGTACCACTATATAGGGAATAGGGCCCTGGTCTATAGTAGTACCACTATATAGGGAATAGGGCTCTGGTCTATAGTAGTACCACTATATAGGAATAGGGCTCTGGTCTATAGTAGTACCACTATATAGGAATAGGGCTCTGGTCTATAGTAGTACCACTATATAGGGAATAGGGCTCTGGTCTATAGTAGTACCACTATATAGGGAATAGGGCTCTGGTCTATAGTAGTACCACTGTATAGGGAATAGGGCTCTGGTCTATAGTAGTACCACTATATAGGAATAGGGCTCTGGTCTATAGTAGTACCACTATATAGGGAATAGGGCTCTGGTCTATAGTAGTACCACTATATAGGGAATAGGGCTCTGGTCTATAGTAGTACCACTATATAGGGATTAGGGCTCTGGTCTATAGTAGTACCACTATATAGGGAATAGGGCTCTGGTCTACAGTAGTACCACTATATAGGGAATAGGGCTCTGGTCTACAGTAGTACCACTATATAGGGAATAGGGCTCTGGTCTATAGTAGTACCACTATATAGGGAATAGGGCTCTGGTCTATAGTAGTAGTACCACTATATAGGGCTCTGGTCTATAGTAGTACCACTACATAGGGAATAGGGCTCTGGTCTATAGTAGTACCACTATATAGGGAATAGGGCTCTGGTCTATAGTAGTACCACTATATAGGGAATAGGGCTCTGGTCTATAGTAGTACCACTATATAGGAATAGGGTTCTGGTCTATAGTAGTACCACTATATAGGGAATAGGGCTCTGGTCTATAGTAGTACCACTATATAGGGAATAGGGCTCTGGTCTATAGTAGTACCACTATATAGGGAATAGGGCTCTGGTCTATAGTAGTACCACTATATAGGGAATAGGGCTCTGGGTCTATAGTAGTACCACTATATAGGGAATAGGGCTCTGGTCTATAGTAGTATCACTATATAGGGAATAGGGCTCTGGTCTATAGTAGTACCACTATATAGGGAATAGGGCTCTGGTCTATAGTAGTACCACTATATAGGGAATAGGGCTCTGGTCTATAGTAGTACCACTATATAGGGAATAGGGCTCTGGTCTATAGTAGTACCACTATATAGGAATAGGGATCTGGTCTATAGTAGTACCACTATATAGGAATAGGGTTCTGGTCTATAGTAGTGTACTATATAGGAATAGGCTCTGGTCTATAGTAGTACCACTATATAGGGAATAGGGCTCTGGTCTATAGTAGTACCACTATATAGGAATAGGGCTCTGGTCTATAGTAGTACCACTATATAGGGAATAGGGCTCTGGTCTATAGTAGTACCACTATATAGGGAATAGGGCTCTGGTCTATAGTAGTACCACTATATAGGGAATAGGGCTCTGGTCTATAGTAGTACCACTATATAGGGAATAGGGCTCTGGTCTATAGTAGTACCACTATATAGGGAATAGTGTGCCATTTGGGACACAGGCTCTCTGTCTAACCAAACTATAACCCACCTTATAAAACACAGTGCTCTCCTATAACTCACAGCCGGCTGACAAAACCACAAGGATTCCTCATGACCAATCCCAAGCTGAGCCCTGAGGCTCAGTGAAACTTCACCCAGACTCTAACTACATCACTGAAACCTCACACAGACTCTAACCACCTCACTGAAATCTCACCCAGACTCTAACCACCTCACTGAAACCTCACCTCACCCAGACTCCAACCATCTCACTGAAACCTCACCCAGACTCTAACCATCTCACTGAAACCTCACCCAGACTAACCACCTCACTGAAACCTCACCCAGACTCTAACCACCTCACTGAAACCTCACCCAGACTCTAACCACCTCACTGAAACCTCACCCAGACTCCAACCACCTCACTGAAACCTCACCCAGACTCTAACCACCTCACTGAAACCTCACCCAGACTCTAACCACCTCACTGAAACCTCACCTCACCCAGACTCCAACCACCTCACTGAAACCTCACCCAGGCTCTAACCCTCTCACTGAAACCTCACCTCACCCAGACTCTAACCACCTCACTGAAACCTCACCCAGACTCTAACCACCTCACTGAAACCTCACCCAGACTCTAACCACCTCACTGAAACCTCACCCGGACTCCAACCACCTCACCCAGACTCTAACCACCTCACTGAAACCTCACCCAGACTCTAACCACCTCACTGAAACCTCACCCAGACTCTAACAACCTCACTGAAACCTCACCCAGACTCTAACCACCTCACTGAAACCTCACCTCAACCAGACTCTAACCACCTCACTGAAACCTCACCTCACCCAGACTCTAACCACCTCACTGAAACCTCACCCAGACTCTAACCACCTCACTGAAACCTCACCCAGACTCTAACCACCTCACTGAAACCTCACCTCACCCAGACTCCAACCACCTCACCCAGACTCTAACCACCTCACTGAAACCTCACCCAGACTCCAACCACCTCACCCAGACTCTAACCACCTCACTGAAACCTCACCCAGACTCTAACCACCTCACTGAAACCTCACCCAGACTCCAACCACCTCACCCAGACTCTAACCACCTCACTGAAACCTCACCCTGCCAGACAGACCCTGTTCCTGACACAAGCTGAACACAAGCTGATACCAACTCCCTTCTAGTAGCACTTACTAATACTAATCCTGACCAGACTCTGGTTCTACACTGGTAGTTACCAGAACAAGTTAGTACCCTGACCAGACTCTGGTTCTACACTGGTAGTTACCAGAACAAGTTAGTACCCAGACCAGACTCTGGTTCTACACTGGTAGTTACCAGAACAAGTTAGTACCCTGACCAGACTCTGGTTCTACACTGGTAGTTACCAGAACAAGTTAGTACCCTGACCAGACTCTGGTTCTACACTGGTAGTTACCAGAACAAGTTAGTACCCTGGCCAGACTCTGGTTCTACACTGGTAGTTACCAGAACAAGTTAGTACCCTGACCAGACTCTGGTTCTACACTGGTAGTTACCAGAACAAGTTAGTACCCTGACCAGACTCTGGTTCTACACTGGTAGTTACCAGAACAAGTTAGTACCCTGACCAGACTCTGGTTCTACACTGGTAGGTACCAGAACAAGTTAGTACCCTGACCAGACTCTGGTTCTACACTGGTAGTTACCAGAACAAGTTAGTACCCTGACCAGACTCTGGTTCTACACTGGTAGTTACCAGAACAAGTTAGTACCCTGACCAGACTCTGGTTCTACACTGGTAGTTACCAGAACAAGTTAGTACCCTGACCAGACTCTGGTTCTACACTGGTAGTTACCAGAACAAGTTAGTACCCTGACCAGACTCTGGTTCTACACTGGTAGTTACCAGAACAATTTAGGACCCTGACCAGACTCTGGTTCTACACTGGTAGTTACCAGAACAAGTTAGTACCCTGACCAGACTCTGGTTCTACACTGGTAGTTACCAGAACAAGTTAGTACCCTGACCAGACTCTGGTTCTACACTGGTAGTTACCAGAACAATTTAGGACCCTGACCAGACTCTGGTTCTACACTGGTAGTTACCAGAACAAGTTAGTACCCTGACCAGACTCTGGTTCTACACTGGTAGTTACCAGAACAAGTTAGTACCCTGACCAGACTCTGGTTCTACACTGGTAGTTACCAGAACAAGTTAGTACCCTGACCAGACTCTGGTTCTACACTGGTAGTTACCAGAACAATTTAGGACCCTGACCAGACTCTGGTTCTACACTGGTAGTTACCAGAACAAGTTAGTACCCTGACCAGACTCTGGTTCTACACTGGTAGTTACCAGAACAATTTAGGACCCTGACCAGACTCTGGTTCTACACTGGTAGTTACCAGAACAAGTTAGTACCCTGACCAGACTCTGGTTCTACACTGGTAGTTACCAGAACAAGTCTGTCTGTCTGTCTGTCTGTTCCATCACTACATCGTGCTGTCTGTCTGTCTGTTCCATCACTACAGGGTGCTGTCTGTCTGTCTGTTCCATCACTACAGGGTGCTGTCTGTCTGTCCCATCACTACAGGGTGCTGTCTGTCTGTGCCATCACTACAGGGTGCTGTCTGTCTGTCTGTCTGTCTGTCTGTCTGTCTGTCTGTCTGTCTGTCTGTCTGTCTGTCTGTCTGTCTGTCTGTCTGTCTGTCTGTCTGTCTGCTGTATGTCTGCTCCATCACTACAGGGTGCTGTCTGTCTGTTCCATCTGGACTGGCTCAGGTCTCTTCAGTTCCTCCTGTACTCTGTCCAGTCAGTGATGCCCTCATTTAGCCATTTCACTCCATAATCCCTCTCTCTCTCTCCCTCTCTCTCTCTCTCTCCCTCCTTCTCCCTACCTCTCTCTCTCTCTCCCTCCTTCTCCCTACCTCTCTCTCTCTCTACCTCTTTCTCTCTCTCTTTCTCCCTACCCCTCTCTCTCTCTCCTTCTCCCTACCTCTCTGCCTCTTTCTCTCTCTCTTTCTCCCTACCCTTCTCTCTCTCTTCTTCTCCCTACCTCTCTCTCTCTCTCTCTCCTTCTATCTCTCTTCTCCCTACCTCTCTACCTCTTTCTCTCTTTCTCCCTACCCCTCTCTCTCTCTACCTCTCTCCCTCTCTCCTTCTCTTTAACTCTCCCTACCTCTCCCTACCTCTTTCTCTCTCTCCTTCTCCCTACTTCTCTTTCTTTCTCTCTCTCCTTCTCTTTAACTCTCCCTACCTCTCTCTCTCCCTCTCTCTCTCTCTCTCTCTCTCTCTCTCTCTCTCTCTCTCTCTCTCTCTCTCTCCTTCTCTGTAACTCTCCCTACCTCTCTCTCCTTCTCTGTAACTCTCCCTACCTCTCTCTCTCTCTCTCTCTCTCTCTCTCTCTCTCCTTCTCTGTAACTCTCCCTACCTCTCTTTCTCTTTCTCTCTCTCTCTCTCTCTCTCTCTCTCTCTCTCTCTCTCTCTCTCTCTCTCTCTCTCTCTCTCTCTCTCTCTCTCTCTCTCTCTCTGTCTCTCTCTCTCCTTTCCCTTCTCTCTCTCTCTCTCTCTCTCTCTCTCCCTTCTCTCTCTCTCTCTCTCTCTCTCTCTCTCTCTCTCTCTCTCTCTCTCTCTCTCTCTCTCTCTCTCTCTCTCTCTCTCTCTCTCTCTCTCTCTCTCTTTAATTCTCCCTACCTCTCTCTCTCTTTCTCTCTCTCAGGATGTAAGCTACTCGGGGACTCTGGGCTATACCAACCCTGAGATGGAGGTGGAGGATCCTACCACCATGGCTGCAGCACGGGGGGGGCTAGAGTGAGTTGTTATTCTGTTCTCTTGTGGTTAAAGTTGCAAAATTCCACTAACTTTCCCATAATTCCCCTGCTGGTTTTCCTGCGTGGAGGACTCCTGACAGAGATTTTCTAGAAAACCTGAGAATTTGGGGAAAGTTAGCAGAATGTGGTAACCCTAGTGGCGGTGCTGAATGGTACTGTCCTCCTTTAACTGGCTGCTGGGGGTTTCTTCCACACGCCTCAGTCCCTCCGGTGCCTTGGACAGCCTTTAGTTTGTTTAGTAGTAGGAGTATCTGTAAATCTGCCCGTTAACCTCGTTAAAGAATAAACACTTTAATGGCTATTTAGTGGGATGTTCCCCTTTTAACTGGCTTGTGAAAACTGTTGTTTTAGTCCAAACCCACGGGATGATGTCAGTTGTACTGAACTAGTGGGACAGACAACAGAACTGGTTTCATGAGGTTTGGACCGACACTAGTGAGAGAGACAACAGAACTGGTTTCATGAGGTTTGGACCGACACTAGTGAGAGAGACAACAGAACTGGTTTCATGAGGTTTGGACCGACACTAGTGAGAGAGACAACAGAACTGGTTGTATGAGGTTTGGACCGACACTAGTGAGAGAGACAACAGAACTGGTTGTATGAGGTTTGGACTGAACTGGTTTTATGAGGTTTGGACCGACACTAGTGAGAGAGACAACAGAACTGGTTTTATGAGGTTTGGACTGAACTGGTTAAATGAGGTTTGGACCTACACTAGTGAGAGAGACAACAGAACTGGTTTCATGAGGTTTGGACCGACACTAGTGAGAGAGACAACAGAACTGGTTTTATGAGGTTTGGACTGAACTGGTTTTATGAGGTTTGGACAGAACTGGTTTTATGAGGTTTGGACCGACACTAGTGAGAGAGACAACAGAACTGGTTTTATGAGTTTTAGACTGAACTGGTTAAATTAGGTTTGGACAGACAACAGAACGGGTTGTATGAGGTTTGGACCGACACTAGTGAGAGAGACAACAGAACTGGTTTTATGAGGTTTGGAGAGACAACAGAACTGGTTTTATGAGGTTTGGAGAGACAACAGAACTGGTTTTATGAGGTTTGGAGAGACAACAGAACTGGTTTTATGAGGTTTGGACCGACACTAGTGGGACAGACAACAGAACTGGTTTTATGAGGTTTGGGTGATGTGTCATGGTGACTAATACAATTAGTGTTGTTTGACAGTTCCATAATATCTCTATGCTAACAGAATGTGTTGTGTTCCTACCGCTGCTATGCTAACAGAATGTGTTGTGTTCCTACCGCTGCTATGCTAACAGAATGTGTTGTGTTCCTACCGCTGCTATGCTAACAGAATGTGTTCCTACCGCTGCTACGCTAACAGAATGTGTTCCTACCGCTGCTATGCTAACAGAATGTGTTCCTACCGCTGCTACGCTAACAGAATGTGTTCCTACCGCTGCCACGCTAACAGAATGTGTTCCTACCGCTGCCACGCTAACAGAATGTGTTCCTACCGCTGCTACGCTAACAGAATGTGTTCCTACCGCTGCCACGCTAACAGAATGTGTTCCTACCGCTGCTATTCTAACAGAATGTGTTCCTACCGCTGCTACGCTAACAGAATGTGTTCCTACCGCTGCTATTCTAACAGAATGTGTTCCAACCGCTGCTACGCTAACAGAATGTGTTCCTACCGCTGCTATTCTAACAGAATGTGTTCCTATCGCTGCTACGCTAACAGAATGTGGTCCTTCTGTAGCTCAGTTGGTAGAGCATGGTGCTTGTAACGCCAGGGTAGTGGGTTCGATTCCCGGGACCACCCATACGTAGAATGTATGCACACATGACTGTAAGTCGCTTTGGATAAAAGCGTCTGCTAAATGGCATATATTAGAATGTGTTCCTACCGCTGCTATGCTAACAGAATGTGTTCCTACCGCTGCTACGCTAACAGAATGTGTTCCTACCGCTGCTATGCTAACAGAATGTGTTCCTACCGCTGCTACGCTAACAGAATGTGTTCCTACCGCTGCTACGCTAACAGAATGTGTTCCTACCGCTGCTACGCTAACAGAATGTGTTGTGTTTCCACCGCTGCTACGCTAACAGAATGTGTTCCTACCGCTGCTACGCTAACAGAATGTGTTCCTACCGCTGCTACGCTAACAGAATGTGTTCCTACCGCTGCTACGCTAACAGAATGTGTTCCTACCGCTGCTACGCTAACAGAATGTGTTCCTACCGCTGCTACGCTAACAGAATGTGTTCCTACCGCTGCTACGCTAACAGAATGTGTTCCTATCGCTGCTACGCTAACAGAATGTGTTCCTATCGCTGCTACGCTAACAGAATGTGTTCCTACCGCTGCCACGCTAACAGAATGTGTTCCTACCGCTGCTATGCTAACAGAATGTGTTGTGTTCCTACCGCTGCTACGCTAACAGAATGTGTTCCTACTGCTGCTACGCTAACAGAATGTGTTGAGTGAGCTGTTGTAGTGGGTGTTGTAACTAAGGTGAGAGGTGACTGTTGTAGTGGGTGTTGTAACTAAGGCACAGTGAGAGGTGACTGTTGTAGTGGGTGTTTTAACTAATGCACAGTGAGAGGTGACTGTTGTAGTGGGTGTTTTAACTAAGGCACAGTGAGAGGTGACTGTTGTAGTGGGTGTTTTAACTAAGGCACAGTGAGAGGTGACTGTTGTAGTGGGTGTTGTAACTAAGGCACAGTGAGAGGTGACTGTTGTAGTGGGTGTTGTAACTAAGGCACAGTGAGAGGTGACTGTTGTAGTGGGTGTTGTAACTAAGGCACAGTGAGAGGTGACTGTTGTAGTGGGTGCTGTAACTTCCTGTCTGTGTTGTGTGTTGCGGGTCAGGTACTATGGCAACGGCAGAGTTCATAGTTCATCCAGCAGGATGGTTGAAGAGGAGCAGTTACCCACCGTCTCTACTGAGCACAGAGCTGCACCACGGAAACACATCCAGGTACACACACACACACACACACACACACACACACACACACACACACACACACACACACACACACACACACACACACACACACACACACACACACACACACACACACCGTCTCTACTGAGCACAGAGCTGCACCACGAAAACACATCCAGGTACACACACACACACACACACACACACACACACACACACACACACACACACACACACACACACACACACACACACACACACACACACACACACACACACACACACACACACACACACACACACACAATGTGTGAGAGAACACATAAACATAAACATCCTTCATTCATGTGTGTTGAATGATGCTTCCTGGTCTCTGACCTTCATGTGAACCATGTGTGTTGAATGATGCTTCCTGGTCTCTGACCTTCATGTGAACCATGTGGGTTGAATGATGCTTCCTGGTCTCTGACCTTCATGTGTGTTGAATGATGCTTCCTGGTCTCTGACCTTCATGTGAACCATGTGGGTTGAATGATGCTTCCTGGTCTCTGACCTCTGACCTGTCTCCTGTGTGTTTGCAGAAGAGAAAGAAGAAAGTCCACAAAGTGCCAGCGGAGGTGATCAACGACCGTTCCACTGAGACCAGCAGCAACAGAGACCCGGCCTTCAACACAACAGAACCTGGTGAGACCACACACACACAAAGCCCTGGCCTTCAACACAACAGAACCTGGTGAGACCACACACACACAAAGCCCTGGCCTTCAACACTACAGAACCACACACACACAAAGCCCTGGCCTTCAACACTACAGAACCTGGTGAGACCACACACACACAAAGCCCCGGCCTTCAACACTACAGAACCACACACACACAAAGCCCTGGCCTTCAACACTACAGAACCACACACACACAAAGCCCCGGCCTTCAACACTACAGAACCTGGTGAGACCACACACACACAAAGCCCCAGCCTTCAACACTACAGAACCTGGTGAGACCACACACACACAAAGCCCTGGCCTTCAACACTACAGAACCTGGTGAGACCACACACACACAAAGCCCCGGCCTTCAACACTACAGAACCTGGTGAGACCACACACACACAAAGACCCGGCCTTCAACACTACAGAACCTGGTGAGACCACACACACACAAAGCCCTGGCCTTCAACACTACAGAACCACACACTCTTTCGGTTTTACTATCCTTGTGGGGACCTAAAATAGATTTCCATTCAAAATCCTATTTTCCCTAACCTCTAACCGTAAACCTAACCCTAAACCGAACCATAACCCATAAGCCTAACCTCTAACCGTAAACCATAAGCCTAACCTCTAACCGTAACCCATAAGCCTAACCTCTAACCGTAACCCATAAGCATAACCCATAACCCTAACTCTAACCTTACCCCCCCTAACCTCTAACCCTAACCTTACCCCCCCCCCCTAACCTTACCCCCCTAAGGTCGATGTCCGTGCCCCCGCAGAAATCTAGTTAGCATAATAAAAAATAATCAAACATTAGTCAGTCCTCTGCTACTTGACATGCTGATATAGCATTAGTCCTCTGCTACTTGACATGCTGCTATAGCATTAGTCAGTCCTCTGCTACTTGACATGCTGCTATAGCATTAGTCCTCTGCTACTTGACATGCTGATATAGCATTAGTCCTCTGCTACTTGACATGCTGCTATAGCATTAGTCAGTCCTCTTCTACTTGACATGCTGCTATAGCATTAGTCCTCTGCTACTTGACATGCTGATATAGCATTAGTCCTCTGCTACTTGACATGCTGCTATAACATTAGTCCTCTGCTACTTGACATGCTGATATAACATTAGTCCTCTGCTACTTGACATGCTGCTACAGCATTAGTCCTCTGCTACTTGACATGCTGCTATAGCATTAGTCCTCTGCTACTTGACATGCTGCTATAGCATTAGTCAGTCCTCTGCTACTTGACATGCTGCTATAGCATTAGTCAGTCCTCTTCTACTTGACATGCTGATATAGCATTAGACAGTCCTCTGCTACTTGACATGCTGCTATAGCATTAGTCCTCTGATACTTGACATGCTGATATAGCATTAGTCCTCTTCTACTTGACATGCTGATACAGCATTAGTCCTCTGCTACTTGACATGCTGCTATAGCATTAGTCAGTCCTCTGCTACTTGACATGCTGCTATAGCATTAGTCCTCTGCTACTTGACATGCTGCTATAGCATTAGTCAGTCCTCTGCTACTTGACATACTGCTATAGCATTAGTCCTCTGCTACTTGACATGCTGCTATAGCATTAGTCAGTCCTCTGCTACTTGACATGCTGCTATAGCATTAGTCCTCTGCTACTTGACATGCTGCTATAGCATTAGTCCTCTGCTACTTGACATGCTGATATAACATTAGTCCTCTGCTACTTGACATGCTGATATAGCATTAGTCCTCTGCTACTTGACATGCTGATACAACATTAGTCCTCTGCTACTTGACATGCTGATATAACATTAGTCCTCTGCTACTTGACACGCTGATATAACAATAGTCAGTCCTCTGCTACTTGACATGCTGATATAACATTAGTCCTCTGCTACTTGACATGCTGATATAGCATTAGTCCTCTGCTACTTGAAGTGACATGAGTGTATCTGTTGATAAACACAAAGCCTGTGTTAAAAAGAATGCGTTAGAACGTGTTATAAGCATGTATGAGCCTTTATAATGTCTTATAACACTGGCTTAATATGTCGTCTTTCTCTCTCTCAATGTATAGAATTGTCAACAGTCTGAAGTGGTCTGTTATTTAGTCATTCTAAGACATTATAACGAGGTCATACTACAGAACTAGAAGGAATAGAA
>NC_060177.1:2833488-2855988 GCF_021184085.1 Oncorhynchus gorbuscha
GAATATACTGTATAGTGTCACTACTACTAACTACAGTACTATAAATATACTGTATAATGTCACTACTATTAACTACAGTACTATGAATATACTGTATAATGTAACTACTATTAACTACAGGATAACTACGGTACTATGAATATACTGTATAGTGTCACTACTATTAACTACAGTACTATGAATATACTGTATAATGTCACTACTATTAACTACAGTACTATGAATGTACTGTATAGTGTCACTACTACTAACTACAGTACTGTAAATATACTGTATAATGTCACTACTATTAACTACAGTACTATGAATATACTGTATAATGTCACTACTATTAACTACAGTACTATAAATATACTGTATAATGTAACTACTATTAACTACAGGGTAACTACAGTACTATGAATATACTGTATAGTGTCACTACTACTAACTACAGTACTATAAATATACTGTATAATGTCACTACTATTAACTACAGTACTATGAATATACTGTATAATGTAACTACTATTAACTACAGGGTAACTACAGTACTATGAATATACTGTATAATGTAACTACTATTAACTACAGTACTATGAATATACTGTATAATGTCACTACTACTCTACAGTACATCTAAGACATTTGTAAATACCAAACAAAGTTAATTTTTTACTATTGTGACCACAACTAAATCCCGGTCCAGATATTTCCCCCCCGTGCTCTTCAAACCCTCACCTTTTCTAATGTTTGACTACGAGACAAGCTGTATCCGTGACGACCAGGAATGCACCGGGCAGCGGCCAGGTAACCCAACCGCCAACCACCTTCATGTCGTACCAAACGAGATCTTCTGTATTGCCCTGTGGCTACAGCACATCTCTCCTCAACTTGACATATCTGGCAACCCAGAGGTCCTATAAATCACTATACAGCACATCTCACCTCAACTGGACATATCTGGCAACCCAGAGGTCCTTTAAATCACCACTATACAGCACATCTCACCTCAACTGGACATATCTGGCAACCCAGAGGTCCTGTAAATCACTATACAGCACATCTCACCTCAACTGGACATATCTGGCAACCCAGAGGTCCTGTAAATCACTATAGATACTCTGCTATATTTGTCTCAGTATTTTGGGAGTTTACAGAAAGTTGGAAGAGGAACGAGAGGCAGAATCTGAAGGCAGAAGCAGGGAAGAACCCAGACGTGTTTCATCAGAGGAACGTATTTCATCAGGTAAGGAGGAAAATGACTGTGAATCTTAAGAGTGCCAAATGCCAAACTATCGTGTCATAGCAGAACCACACTGAGTAATGCTGGAATGAATCCAGGAACCTTTGTTAGCCAATAGGGTAAACAGAGATGGTAAATGAATAGAGATAATAAATCATGTGAATCAGATTATCAACTGACCTCAGCAGTCTGTTTCTACTGTATGAGCAGTATGATGACAACAGCTCTCATACAGTCACTGAGGACAACAAGGAAGATCATAAAACCTCGGAAATAACCGGCAGCAGCTACAGGTAGCAGCCATTTCACAGCCCTGATGATGTGCAGAGAGACAGAGAGAATCAAGGCTACAGGTAGCAGCCATTTCACAGCCCTGATGATGTGCAGAGAGACAGAGAGAATCAAGGCTACAGGCAGCAGCCATTTCACAGCCCTGATGATGTGCAGAGACAGAGGGAATCAAGGCTACAGGTAGCAGCCATTTCACAGCCTTGATGATGTGCAGAGAGACAGAGAGAATCAAGGCTACAGGTAGCAGCCATTTCACAGCCCTGATGATGTGCAGAGAGACAGAGAGAATCAAGGCTACAGGTAGCAGCCATTTCACAGCCCTGATGATGTGCAGAGAGACAGAGAGAATCAAGGCTACAGGTAGCAGCCATTTCACAGCCCTGATGATGTGCAGAGAGACAGAGAGAATCAAGGCTACAGGTAGCAGCCATTTCACAGCCAACTAACTCTGTCCATGACGTTTAATAGGGATTCTGCAACACTTCAATGTCCTCGGGGTCGATTTTCTTTATACTTTAAGTCCACACTGCGATCATCCCAGGTGTTTTTAAACACCTCTCTGTCAAGTATTTTAGATACTTTACAGATTTATTTTATACCTCAAGTTCACTGTTTTGCCCTTGTGATCTACTATGTTTTTCTATGAGAAAAAACAAACAATAATTACACATTATATAATTGTCACGGTTTTCACATGGTGAAGGAGAGTCGGACCAAACTGCAGCGTGTATATTGCGATCCATGTTTAATCAAACAAACGTAAACACGAATAAACACAACAAAACAATAAACGAAACAAAAACCAAAAACAGCCTATACTTGTGTCAACTAAAACAGCACAAGGCCATCAAGACACTCAGGACAATCACCCACAATACAACCAAAGAATATGGCTGCCTAAATATGGTTCCCAATCAGAGACAACGATAAACACCTGCCTCTGATTGAGAACCACTTCAGACAGCCATAGACTCTCCTAGAACACCCCACTGAGCTACAATCCCACTAAGCTACACACCACATACAAAAACCCATGTCACACCCTGGCCTGACCAAATACATGAAGAAAAACACAAAATACTACGACCAGGGCGTGACAATAATGTTATCTACTAGAGAAAGAGTCAATTAAATAAAATCTATATGAATATTTATTGTGAGTATGCCCTTTATATTGTTTATTTTTTACACAAAATATACCTGTCCTTTGGCAGTGGTGTCATTACCACCACTGAGGGCAACTTCCTCATCAATAAAGTTTTTTCAAAAGAGAATGTTCACTTAGTTACCATGGAAACGTATTGTGTGTGGCACACTGCAGATTCTACTGGAGGACTTCTCCAAAAAGATCGACAGAGAAGTTTGGGAAACACGTGTGCAACATCCTCCCAAACTGAGAGAATTAAAGATCCTCGATCATATCGACTTTGCAGAGAAACTACCTGTTTAAATACACCGGTGAAATCCAGATAGTTGTGATTCTCACAAGCAGGTGACCCTCCACACCTGTGTTGGATATTACACACTTTGCTCCCTGAGCTCTTCTATGCAGCATGACACCCCCCTCTGCTATCTGGGCCCCATCTCTCAGAAACACTGGCCGACTTCCTGGAGCTCCGCCCATCGGCAGCTTTTTGGAATCTTCCTTCGTCTTATATCGATTCATTGTGTTATAATGGTTGTTGTTTAAAATGTTTGCAAGAAAATATTATTTACGTAAGTTTTTTTTTTACATATCCACCCCCACCTTGTCATATCCACCCCCACCTTGTCATATCCACCCCCACCTTGTCATATCCACCCCCACCTTGTCATATCCACCCCCACCTTGTCATATCCACCCCCACCTTGTCATATCCACCCCCACCTTGTCATATCCACCCCCACCTTGTCATATCCACCCCCACCTTGTCATTTCCACCCCCACCTTGTCATATCCACCCCCACCTTGTCATTTCCACCCCCCACCCCCACCTTGTCAAATCCACCCCCATCTTGTCATATCCACCCCCACCTTGTCATATCCACCCCCACCTTGTCATATCCACCCCCACCTTGTCATTTCCACCCCCACCTTGTCATATACACCCCCACCTTGTCATTTCCACCCCCACCCCCACCTTGTCAAATCCACCCCCATCTTGTCATATCCACCCCCACCTTGTCATATCCCCCCACCGTGTCATATCCACCCCCACCCCCACCTTGTCATATCCACCCCACTTGTCATATCCACCCCACCCCCCACCTTGTCATATCCACCCCAACCTTGTCATATCCACCCCCACACCCACCTTGTCATATCCACCCCCACCTTGTCATATCCACCCCCACCTTGTCATATCCACCCCCACCCCCACCTTGTCATATCCACCCCCACCCCCACCTTGTCATATCCACCCCCACCTTGTCCTATTCACCCCCACCTTGTCATATCCACCCCCACCTTGTCCTTTCCACCACACCCATATTTTCACCCATATTTTTCCTTTAGGTAGGTCCTTACCCCCACCTTGTCCTTTAGGTAGGTCCTTAACCCCACCTTGTCCTTTAGGTAGGTCCTTACCCCCACCTTGTCCTTTAGGTAGGTCCTTACCCCCACCTTGTCCTTTAGGTAGGTCCTTACCCCCACCTTGTCCTTTAGGTAGGTCCTTACCCCCACCTTGTCCTTTAGGTAGGTCCTTACCCCCACCTTGTCCTTTAGGTAGGTCCTTACCCCACCTTGTCCTTTAGGTAGGTCCTTACCCCCACCTTGTCCTTTAGGTAGGTCCTTACCCTCACCTTGTCCTTTAGGTAGGTCCTTACCCCACCTTGTCCTTTAGGTAGGTCCTTACCCCCACCTTGTCCTTTAGGTAGGTCCTTACCCCCACCTTGTCCTTTAGGTAGGTCCTTACCCCCACCTTGTCCTTTAGGTAGGTCCTTACCCCCACCTTGTCCTTTAGGTAGGTCCTTACCCCCACCTTGTCCTTTAGGTAGGTCCTTACCCCCACCTTGTCCTTTAGGTAGGTCCTTACCCCCACCTTGTCCTTTAGGTAGGTCCTTACCCTCACCTTGTCCTTTAGGTAGGTCCTTACCCCCACCTTGTCCTTTAGGTAGGTCCTTACCCCCACCTTGTCCTTTAGGTAGGTCCTTACCCCCACCTTGTCCTTTAGGTAGGTCCTTACCCCCACCTTGTCCTTTAGGTAGGTCCTTACCCCCACCTTGTCCTTTAGGTAGGTCCTTACCCCCACCTTGTCCTTTAGGTAGGTCCTTACCCCCACCTTGTCCTTTAGGTAGGTCCTTACCCCCACCTTGTCCTTTAGGTAGGTCCTTACCCCCACCTTGTCCTTTAGGTAGGTCCTTACCCCCACCTTGTCCTTTAGGTAGGTCCTTACCCCCACCTTGTCCTTTAGGTAGGTCCTTACCCCCACCTTGTCCTTTAGGTAGGTCCTTACCCCCACCTTGTCCTTTAGTTAGTTCCTTACCTCCTCCCTGTAGGTCCCACACCCATATTTTCACGGTAAATGAGTATATGATGTATAATTTATAATTTGTATTGATTGATGTGTTTCTGACGGGGAAATCATATGGTTGTTGTCGTCATCTCACTAAACGGTTGGGGAGAAATATCTTATTTTTCATGATAAATGTTTTCAGCTCTTCACCAAGGCAAGTTTAAACATTCAGGCGTCGTGTTGAATTATTAATTGCAGGAAAACTTTAAAAATCACTTTAAATAATATTCAATACAAGTTAACGTACAAATGTATAAGAAATGTGGTATAAATTAATTTTATGATATTTAATTTCCCCCCCCCCCAAAAATATGTTTAATGACATTTTGTCTATTGTTGTCTGAGAAAAATGACAAAAATATTTAAATTCCTGAATAGTACGATCGCAGACATGATCAGATATAGTTTCTAAACAAATCAAAGACAAGTATAATACTGCTCAAATGGTGTTTCAATAAGTTTTAATTTCTGAAAGCTTGCAGTGTGAAAAGTGCCCGAAGTTACAGAATCAACCTCAAACTCTACATAGCATTTCACTAGACTCACATTAACATCTGCTAACCATGTGTATGTGACCATTAAAATGTCATTTGATTTATAAGAGACGAAGTCACAGAAATGTCACAGAGCGACACAGCCTGGGTTCTCATATATTATATTGTCCATTGTCCCAAATAGCTCCCTATTCTCTACATATTGCACTACTTTAGACCAGGGCCCATAGGGCATGGCACCTATTCCTATATAGTGCACTACTTTAGACCAGAGCCCTATGGCACCCTATTCTCTATATAGTGCACTACTTTAGACCAGAGCCCACCCTATTCTCTATATAGTGCACTACTTTAGACCAGAGCCCTATGGCACCCTATTCTCTATATAGTGCACTACTTTAGACCACAGCCCTATGGCACCCTATTCTCTATATAGTGCACTACTTTTGACCAGGCCCATAGGGACACATGTTGGTTATGATGACAGGAAGCTACAGTTAGTGAATGGATATGCTAATCATTCACAGGTTTATGCTTCAATGATTCAGCCACTAAGACTCAATACTGGAGCTCACTAGTCAAAGACTCAATACCGGAGCTCACTAGTCAATGATTTATATTATTTTATTATATATTTTATATATATATATATATATATATATATATATATATATATATATATATATATATATATATATATATATATATATATATATATTCAGTCACTAAGACTCAATACCGGAGCTCACTAGTCAAAGACTCAATACCGGAGCTCACTAGTCAAAGACTCAATACCGGAGCTCACTAGTCAAAGACTCAATACCGGAGCTCACTAGTCAAAGACTCAATACTGGAGCTCACTAGTCAATGATTCAGCCACTAAGACTCAATACTGGAGCTCACTAGTCAAAGACTCAATACTGGAGCTCACTAGTCAAAGAATCAATACTGGATCTCACTAGTCAATGATTCAGCCACTAAGACTCAATACTGGAGCTCACTAGTCAAAGACTCAATACTGGAGCTCACTAGTCAATGATTCAGTCACTAAGACTCAATACTGGAGCTCACTAGTCAAAGACTCAATACTGGAGCTCACTAGTCAAAGACTCAATACTGGAGCTCACTAGTCAATGATTCAGCCACTAAGACTCAATACTGGAGCTCACTAGTCAAAGACTCAATACTGGAGCTCACTAGTCAATGATTCAGTCACTAAGACTCAATACTGGTTCTCACTAGTCAAAGACTCAATACTGGAGCTCACTAGTCAATGATTCAGCCACTAAGACTCAATACCGGAGCTCACTAGTCAATGATTCAGTCACTAAGACTCAATACCGGAGCTCACTAGTCAATGATTCAGTCACTAAGACTCAGTACAGGAGCTCACTAGTCAAAGACTCAATACCGGAGCTCACTAGTCAATGATTCAGTCACTAAGATTCAATACAGGAGCTCACTAGTCAATGATTCAGCCACTAAGACTCAATACTGGAGCTCACTAGTCAATGATTCAGTCACTAAGACTCAATACCGGAGCTCACTAGTCAAAGACTCAATACCGGAGCTCACTAGTCAATGATTCAGTCACTAAGACTCAATACCGGAGCTCACTAGTCAATGATTCAGTCACTAAGACTCAATACCGGAGCTCACTAGTCAATGATTCAGCCACTAAGACTCAATACCGGAGCTCACGAGTCAATGATTCAGCCACTAAGACTCAATACTGGAGCTCACTAGTCAATGATTCAGCCACTAAGACTCAGTACAGGAGCTCACTTGTCAAAGACTCAATACCGGAGCTCACTAGTCAATGATTCAGTCACTAAGACTCAATACCGGAGCTCACGAGTCAATGATTCAGTCACTAAGACTCAATACTGGAGCTCACTAGTCAATGATTCAGTCACTAAGACTCAATACCGGAGCTCACTTGTCAAAGACTCAATACCGGAGCTCACTAGTCAATGATTCAGTCACTAAGACTCAGTACAGGAGCTCACTTGTCAAAGACTCAATACTGGAGCTCACTAGTCAAAGACTCAATACAGGAGTTCACTAGTCAATGATTCAGTCACTAAGACTCAATACCGGAGCTCACTAGTCAATGATTCAGTCACTAAGACTCAGTACAGGAGCTCACTTGTCAAAGACTCAATACTGGAGCTCACTAGTCAAAGACTCAATACCGGAGCTCACTAGTCAATGATTCAGCCACTAAGACTCAATACAGGAGCTCACTAGTCAATGATTCAGCCACTAAGACTCAATACAGGAGCTCACTAGTCAATGATTCAGCCACTAAGACTGAATACTGGAGCTCACTAGTCAATGATTCAGTCACTAAGACTCAATACCGGAGCTCACTAGTCAATGATTCAGTCACTAAGACTCAATACCGGAGCTCACTAGTCAATGATTCAGTCACTAAGACTCAATACCGGAGCTCACTAGTCAATGATTCAGCCACTAAGACTCAATACTGGAGCTCACTAGTCAATGATTCAGTCACTAAGACTCAATACCGGAGCTCACTAGTCAAAGACTCAATACCGGAGCTCACTAGTCAATGATTCAGTCACTAAGACTCAATACCGGAGCTCACTAGTCAAAGACTCAATACCGGAGCTCACTAGTCAATGATTCAGCCACTAAGACTTAATACCGGAGCTCACTAGTCAATGATTCAGTCACTAAGACTCAATACCGGAGCTCACTAGTCAAAGACTCAATACCGGAGCTCACTAGTCAATGATTCAGTCACTAAGACTCAATACCGGAGCTCACTAGTCAATGATTCAGTCACTAAGACTCAATACCGGAGCTCACTAGTCAATGATTCAGCCACTAAGACTCAATACCGGAGCTCACGAGTCAATGATTCAGTCACTAAGACTCAATACAGGAGCTCACTAGTCAATGATTCAGCCACTAAGACTCAATACTGGAGCTCACTAGTCAATTATTCAGCCACTAAGACTCAGTACAGGAGCTCACTTGTCAAAGACTCAATACCGGAGCTCACTAGTCAATGATTCAGTCACTAAGACTCAATACCGGAGCTCACGAGTCAATGATTCAGTCACTAAGACTCAATACTGGAGCTCACTAGTCAATGATTCAGCCACTAAGACTCAATACTGGAGCTCACTAGTCAATGATTCAGCCACTAAGACTCAGTACAGGAGCTCACTTGTCAAAGACTCAATACCGGAGCTCACTAGTCAATGATTCAGTCACTAAGACTCAATACCGGAGCTCACGACTCAATGATTCAGTCACTAAGACTCAATACTGGAGCTCACTAGTCAATGATTCAGTCACTAAGACTCAATACCGGAGCTCACTTGTCAAAGACTCAATACCGGAGCTCACTAGTCAATGATTCAGTCACTAAGACTCAATACCGGAGCTCACTAGTCAATGATTCAGTCACTAAGACTCAGTACAGGAGCTCACTTGTCAAAGACTCAATACTGGAGCTCACTAGTCAAAGACTCAATACAGGAGCTCACTAGTCAATGATTCAGTCACTAAGACTCAATACCGGAGCTCACTAGTCAATGACTCAATACCGGAGCTCACTAGTCAAAGACTCAATACCGGAGCTCACTAGTCAATGATTCAGTCACAAAGACTCAATACCGGAGCTCACTAGTCATTGACTCAATACCGGAGCTCACTAGTCAATGATTCAGTCACAAAGACTCAATACCGGAGCTCACTAGTCAATGATTCAGTCACTAAGACTCAATACCGGAGCTCACTAGTCAATGATTCAGCCACTAAGACTCAATACTGGAGCTCACTAGTCAATGATTCAGTCACTAAGACTCAATACCGGAGCTCACTAGTCAAAGACTCAATACCGGAGCTCACTAGTCAATGATTCAGTCACTAAGACTCAATACCGGAGCTCACTAGTCAAAGACTCAATACCGGAGCTCACTAGTCAATGATTCAGCCACTAAGACTTAATACCGGAGCTCACTAGTCAATGATTCAGTCACTAAGACTCAATACCGGAGCTCACTAGTCAATGATTCAGCCACTAAGACTCAATACCGGAGCTCACGAGTCAATGATTCAGTCACTAAGACTCAATACAGGAGCTCACTAGTCAATGATTCAGCCACTAAGACTCAATACTGGAGCTCACTAGTCAATGATTCAGCCACTAAGACTCAGTACAGGAGCTCACTTGTCAAAGACTCAATACCGGAGCTCACTAGTCAATGATTCAGTCACTAAGACTCAATACCGGAGCTCACGAGTCAATGATTCAGTCACTAAGACTCAATACTGGAGCTCACTAGTCAATGATTCAGTCACTAAGACTCAATACCGGAGCTCACTTGTCAAAGACTCAATACCGGAGCTCACTAGTCAATGATTCAGTCACTAAGACTCAATACCGGAGCTCACTAGTCAATGATTCAGTCACTAAGACTCAGTACAGGAGCTCACTTGTCAAAGACTCAATACTGGAGCTCACTAGTCAAAGACTCAATACCGGAGCTCACTAGTCAATGATTCAGCCACTAAGACTCAATACAGGAGCTCACTAGTCAATGATTCAGCCACTAAGACTCAATACAGGAGCTCACTAGTCAATGATTCAGCCACTAAGACTGAATACTGGAGCTCACTAGTCAATGATTCAGTCACTAAGACTCAATACCGGAGCTCACTAGTCAATGACTCAATACCGGAGCTCACTAGTCAAAGACTCAATACCGGAGCTCACTAGTCAATGATTCAGTCACAAAGACTCAATACCGGAGCTCACTAGTCATTGACTCAATACCGGAGCTCACTAGTCAATGATTCAGTCACAAAGACTCAATACCGGAGCTCACTAGTCAATGATTCAGTCACTAAGACTCAATACCGGAGCTCACTAGTCAATGATTCAGTCACTAAGACTCAATACCGGAGCTCACTAGTCATTGATTCAGTCACTAAGACTCAATACCAGAGCTCACTAGTCAATGATCCAGTCACTAAGACTCAATACGGAGCTCACTAGTCAATGATTCAGCCAATAAGACTCAATACCGGAGCTCACTAGTCAATGACTCAGCCACTAAGACTCAATAACGGAGCTCACTAGCCAATGATTCAGCCACTAAGACTCAATACCGGAGCTCACTAGTCAATGATTCAGCCAATAAGACTCAATACCGGAGCTCACTAGTCAATGACTCAGCCACTAAGACTCAATAACGGAGCTCACTAGCCAATGATTCAGCCACTAAGACTCAATACCGGAGCTCACTAGTCAAAGACTCAATACCGGAGTTCACTAGTCAATGTTTCAGCCACTAAGACTCAATACCGGAGCTCACTTGTCAAAGACTCAATACCGGAGCTCACTAGTCAATGATTCAGTCACTAAGACTCAGTACAGGAGCTCACTTGTCAAAGACTCAATACTGGAGCTCACTAGTCAAAGACTCAATACAGGAGTTCACTAGTCAATGATTCAGTCACTAAGACTCAATACCGGAGCTCACTAGTCAATGATTCAGTCACTAAGACTCAGTACAGGAGCTCACTTGTCAAAGACTCAATACTGGAGCTCACTAGTCAAAGACTCAATACCGGAGCTCACTAGTCAATGATTCAGCCACTAAGACTCAATACAGGAGCTCACTAGTCAATGATTCAGCCACTAAGACTCAATACAGGAGCTCACTAGTCAATGATTCAGCCACTAAGACTGAATACTGGAGCTCACTAGTCAATGATTCAGTCACTAAGACTCAATACCGGAGCTCACTAGTCAATGATTCAGTCACTAAGACTCAATACCGGAGCTCACTAGTCAATGATTCAGTCACTAAGACTCAATACCGGAGCTCACTAGTCAATGATTCAGCCACTAAGACTCAATACTGGAGCTCACTAGTCAATGATTCAGTCACTAAGACTCAATACCGGAGCTCACTAGTCAAAGACTCAATACCGGAGCTCACTAGTCAATGATTCAGTCACTAAGACTCAATACCGGAGCTCACTAGTCAAAGACTCAATACCGGAGCTCACTAGTCAATGATTCAGCCACTAAGACTTAATACCGGAGCTCACTAGTCAATGATTCAGTCACTAAGACTCAATACCGGAGCTCACTAGTCAAAGACTCAATACCGGAGCTCACTAGTCAATGATTCAGTCACTAAGACTCAATACCGGAGCTCACTAGTCAATGATTCAGTCACTAAGACTCAATACCGGAGCTCACTAGTCAATGATTCAGCCACTAAGACTCAATACCGGAGCTCACGAGTCAATGATTCAGTCACTAAGACTCAATACAGGAGCTCACTAGTCAATGATTCAGCCACTAAGACTCAATACTGGAGCTCACTAGTCAATTATTCAGCCACTAAGACTCAGTACAGGAGCTCACTTGTCAAAGACTCAATACCGGAGCTCACTAGTCAATGATTCAGTCACTAAGACTCAATACCGGAGCTCACGAGTCAATGATTCAGTCACTAAGACTCAATACTGGAGCTCACTAGTCAATGATTCAGCCACTAAGACTCAATACTGGAGCTCACTAGTCAATGATTCAGCCACTAAGACTCAGTACAGGAGCTCACTTGTCAAAGACTCAATACCGGAGCTCACTAGTCAATGATTCAGTCACTAAGACTCAATACCGGAGCTCACGAGTCAATGATTCAGTCACTAAGACTCAATACTGGAGCTCACTAGTCAATGATTCAGTCACTAAGACTCAATACCGGAGCTCACTTGTCAAAGACTCAATACCGGAGCTCACTAGTCAATGATTCAGTCACTAAGACTCAATACCGGAGCTCACTAGTCAATGATTCAGTCACTAAGACTCAGTACAGGAGCTCACTTGTCAAAGACTCAATACTGGAGCTCACTAGTCAAAGACTCAATACCGGAGCTCACTAGTCAATGATTCAGCCACTAAGACTCAATACAGGAGCTCACTAGTCAATGATTCAGTCACTAAGACTCAATACCGGAGCTCACTAGTCAATGACTCAATACCGGAGCTCACTAGTCAAAGACTCAATACCGGAGCTCACTAGTCAATGATTCAGTCACAAAGACTCAATACCGGAGCTCACTAGTCATTGACTCAATACCGGAGCTCACTAGTCAATGATTCAGTCACAAAGACTCAATACCGGAGCTCACTAGTCAATGATTCAGTCACTAAGACTCAATACCGGAGCTCACTAGTCAATGATTCAGCCACTAAGACTCAATACTGGAGCTCACTAGTCAATGATTCAGTCACTAAGACTCAATACCGGAGCTCACTAGTCAAAGACTCAATACCGGAGCTCACTAGTCAATGATTCAGTCACTAAGACTCAATACCGGAGCTCACTAGTCAAAGACTCAATACCGGAGCTCACTAGTCAATGATTCAGCCACTAAGACTTAATACCGGAGCTCACTAGTCAATGATTCAGTCACTAAGACTCAATACCGGAGCTCACTAGTCAATGATTCAGTCACTAAGACTCAATACCGGAGCTCACTAGTCAATGATTCAGCCACTAAGACTCAATACCGGAGCTCACGAGTCAATGATTCAGTCACTAAGACTCAATACAGGAGCTCACTAGTCAATGATTCAGCCACTAAGACTCAATACTGGAGCTCACTAGTCAATGATTCAGCCACTAAGACTCAGTACAGGAGCTCACTTGTCAAAGACTCAATACCGGAGCTCACTAGTCAATGATTCAGTCACTAAGACTCAATACCGGAGCTCACGAGTCAATGATTCAGTCACTAAGACTCAATACTGGAGCTCACTAGTCAATGATTCAGTCACTAAGACTCAATACCGGAGCTCACTTGTCAAAGACTCAATACCGGAGCTCACTAGTCAATGATTCAGTCACTAAGACTCAATACCGGAGCTCACTAGTCAATGATTCAGTCACTAAGACTCAGTACAGGAGCTCACTTGTCAAAGACTCAATACTGGAGCTCACTAGTCAAAGACTCAATACCGGAGCTCACTAGTCAATGATTCAGCCACTAAGACTCAATACAGGAGCTCACTAGTCAATGATTCAGCCACTAAGACTCAATACAGGAGCTCACTAGTCAATGATTCAGCCACTAAGACTGAATACTGGAGCTCACTAGTCAATGATTCAGTCACTAAGACTCAATACCGGAGCTCACTAGTCAATGACTCAATACCGGAGCTCACTAGTCAAAGACTCAATACCGGAGCTCACTAGTCAATGATTCAGTCACAAAGACTCAATACCGGAGCTCACTAGTCATTGACTCAATACCAAAGAGCTCACTAGTCAATGATTCAGTCACAAAGACTCAATACCGGAGCTCACTAGTCAATGATTCAGTCACTAAGACTCAATACCGGAGCTCACTAGTCAATGATTCAGTCACTAAGACTCAATACCGGAGCTCACTAGTCATTGATTCAGTCACTAAGACTCAATACCAGAGCTCACTAGTCAATGATCCAGTCACTAAGACTCAATACGGAGCTCACTAGTCAATGATTCAGCCAATAAGACTCAATACGGAGCTCACTAGTCAATGACTCAGCCACTAAGACTCAATAACGGAGCTCACTAGCCAATGATTCAGCCACTAAGACTCAATACCGGAGCTCACTAGTCAATGATTCAGCCAATAAGACTCAATACCGGAGCTCACTAGTCAATGACTCAGCCACTAAGACTCAATAACGGAGCTCACTAGCCAATGATTCAGCCACTAAGACTCAATACCGGAGCTCACTAGTCAATGACTCAGCCACTAAGACTCAATAACGGAGCTCACTAGCCAATGATTCAGCCACTAAGACTCAATACCGGAGCTCACTAGTCAAAGACTCAATACCGGAGTTCACTAGTCAATGTTTCAGCCACTAAGACTCAATACCGGAGCTCACTTGTCAAAGACTCAATACCGGAGCTCACTAGTCAATGATTCAGTCACTAAGACTCAGTACAGGAGCTCACTTGTCAAAGACTCAATACTGGAGCTCACTAGTCAAAGACTCAATACAGGAGTTCACTAGTCAATGATTCAGTCACTAAGACTCAATACCGGAGCTCACTAGTCAATGATTCAGTCACTAAGACTCAGTACAGGAGCTCACTTGTCAAAGACTCAATACTGGAGCTCACTAGTCAAAGACTCAATACCGGAGCTCACTAGTCAATGATTCAGCCACTAAGACTCAATACAGGAGCTCACTAGTCAATGATTCAGCCACTAAGACTCAATACAGGAGCTCACTAGTCAATGATTCAGCCACTAAGACTGAATACTGGAGCTCACTAGTCAATGATTCAGTCACTAAGACTCAATACCGGAGCTCACTAGTCAATGATTCAGTCACTAAGACTCAATACCGGAGCTCACTAGTCAATGATTCAGTCACTAAGACTCAATACCGGAGCTCACTAGTCAATGATTCAGCCACTAAGACTCAATACTGGAGCTCACTAGTCAATGATTCAGTCACTAAGACTCAATACCGGAGCTCACTAGTCAAAGACTCAATACCGGAGCTCACTAGTCAATGATTCAGTCACTAAGACTCAATACCGGAGCTCACTAGTCAAAGACTCAATACCGGAGCTCACTAGTCAATGATTCAGCCACTAAGACTTAATACCGGAGCTCACTAGTCAATGATTCAGTCACTAAGACTCAATACCGGAGCTCACTAGTCAAAGACTCAATACCGGAGCTCACTAGTCAATGATTCAGTCACTAAGACTCAATACCGGAGCTCACTAGTCAATGATTCAGTCACTAAGACTCAATACCGGAGCTCACTAGTCAATGATTCAGCCACTAAGACTCAATACCGGAGCTCACGAGTCAATGATTCAGTCACTAAGACTCAATACAGGAGCTCACTAGTCAATGATTCAGCCACTAAGACTCAATACTGGAGCTCACTAGTCAATTATTCAGCCACTAAGACTCAGTACAGGAGCTCACTTGTCAAAGACTCAATACCGGAGCTCACTAGTCAATGATTCAGTCACTAAGACTCAATACCGGAGCTCACGAGTCAATGATTCAGTCACTAAGACTCAATACTGGAGCTCACTAGTCAATGATTCAGCCACTAAGACTCAATACTGGAGCTCACTAGTCAATGATTCAGCCACTAAGACTCAGTACAGGAGCTCACTTGTCAAAGACTCAATACCGGAGCTCACTAGTCAATGATTCAGTCACTAAGACTCAATACCGGAGCTCACGAGTCAATGATTCAGTCACTAAGACTCAATACTGGAGCTCACTAGTCAATGATTCAGTCACTAAGACTCAATACCGGAGCTCACTTGTCAAAGACTCAATACCGGAGCTCACTAGTCAATGATTCAGTCACTAAGACTCAATACCGGAGCTCACTAGTCAATGATTCAGTCACTAAGACTCAGTACAGGAGCTCACTTGTCAAAGACTCAATACAGCTCACTAGTCAAAGACTCAATACTGGAGCTCACTAGTCAATGATTCAGCCACTAAGACTCAATACAGGAGCTCACTAGTCAATGATTCAGTCACTAAGACTCAATACAGGAGCTCACTAGTCAAGTCAATGACTCAATACCGGAGCTCACTAGTCAAAGACTCAATACCGGAGCTCACTAGTCAGACTGATTCAGTCACATTCAGTCACAAAGACTCAATACCGGAGCTCACTAGTCATTGACTCAATACCGGAGCTCACTAGTCAATGATTCAGTCACAAAGACTCAATACCGGAGCTCACTAGTCAATGATTCAGTCACTAAGACTCAATACCGGAGCTCACTAGTCAATGATTCAGCCACTAAGACTCAATACTGGAGCTCACTAGTCAATGATTCAGTCACTAAGACTCAATACCGGAGCTCACTAGTCAAAGACTCAATACCGGAGCTCACTAGTCAATGATTCAGTCACTAAGACTCAATACCGGAGCTCACTAGTCAAAGACTCAATACCGGAGCTCACTAGTCAATGATTCAGCCACTAAGACTTAATACCGGAGCTCACTAGTCAATGATTCATTCAGCTCACTAGTCAAGATTCAGTCAATACCGGAGCTCACTAGTCAATGATTCAGCCACTAAGACTCAATACCGGAGCTCAGCCACTAAGACTCAATACCGGAGCTCGAGTCAATGATTCAGTCACTAAGACTCAATACAGGAGCTCACTAGTCAATGATTCAGCCACTAAGACTCAATACTGGAGCTCACTAGTCAATGATTCAGCCACTAAGACTCAGTACAGGAGCTCACTTGTCAAAGACTCAATACCGGAGCTCACTAGTCAATGATTCAGTCACTAAGACTCAATACCGGAGCTCACGAGTCAATGATTCAGTCACTAAGACTCAATACTGGAGCTCACTAGTCAATGATTCAGTCACTAAGACTCAATACCGGAGCTCACTTGTCAAAGACTCAATACCGGAGCTCACTAGTCAATGATTCAGTCACTAAGACTCAATACCGGAGCTCACTAGTCAATGATTCAGTCACTAAGACTCAGTACAGGAGCTCACTTGTCAAAGACTCAATACTGGAGCTCACTAGTCAAAGACTCAATACCGGAGCTCACTAGTCAATGATTCAGCCACTAAGACTCAATACAGGAGCTCACTAGTCAATGATTCAGCCACTAAGACTCAATACAGGAGCTCACTAGTCAATGATTCAGCCACTAAGACTGAATACTGGAGCTCACTAGTCAATGATTCAGTCACTAAGACTCAATACCGGAGCTCACTAGTCAATGACTCAATACCGGAGCTCACTAGTCAAAGACTCAATACCGGAGCTCACTAGTCAATGATTCAGTCACAAAGACTCAATACCGGAGCTCACTAGTCATTGACTCAATACCGGAGCTCACTAGTCAATGATTCAGTCACAAAGACTCAATACCGGAGCTCACTAGTCAATGATTCAGTCACTAAGACTCAATACCGGAGCTCACTAGTCAATGATTCAGTCACTAAGACTCAATACCGGAGCTCACTAGTCATTGATTCAGTCACTAAGACTCAATACCAGAGCTCACTAGTCAATGATCCAGTCACTAAGACTCAATACGGAGCTCACTAGTCAATGATTCAGCCAATAAGACTCAATACCGGAGCTCACTAGTCAATGACTCAGCCACTAAGACTCAATAACGGAGCTCACTAGCCAATGATTCAGCCACTAAGACTCAATACCGGAGCTCACTAGTCAATGATTCAGCCAATAAGACTCAATACCGGAGCTCACTAGTCAATGACTCAGCCACTAAGACTCAATAACGGAGCTCACTAGCCAATGATTCAGCCACTAAGACTCAATACCGGAGCTCACTAGTCAATGACTCAGCCACTAAGACTCAATAACGGAGCTCACTAGCCAATGATTCAGCCACTAAGACTCAATACCGGAGCTCACTAGTCAAAGACTCAATACCGGAGTTCACTAGTCAATGTTTCAGCCACTAAGACTCAATACCGGGGCTCACTAGTCAATGGACAAAATATGTAGTCTATGCAGCACGGTGGACGGAATGTCTAGATGAGGTAAAAAAACTCTCAGAAGTTTATCTGACCAATAAACACTGACTGTGGTATAATATCATGCTAAGACAGCGGTCGGTCCAACATTCTATATGATACTGTTACCAAGACTAGAGTATCAGAATATACACTGCTCCAAAAAATAAAGGGAACACTAAAATAACACATCCTAGATCTGAATGAATGAAATATTCTTATGAAATATTTTTTTTCTTTACATACTTGAATGTGCTGACAACGAAATCACACAAAAATTATCAATGGAAATCAAATTTATCAACCCATGGAGGTCTGGATTTGGAGTCACACTCAAAATTAAAGTGGAAAACCACACTACAGGCTGATCCAACTTTGATGTAATGTCCTTAAAACAAGTCAAAATGAGGCTCAGTAGTGTGTGTAGCCTCCACGTGCCTGTATGACCTCCCTACAACGCCTGGGCATGCTCCTGATGAGATGGCGGATGGTCTCCTGAGGGATCTCCTCCCAGACCTGGACTAAAGCATCCGCCAACTCCTGGACAGTCTGTGGTCCTGGACAGTCTGTGGATGGAGCGAGACATGATGTCCCAGATGTGCTCAATTGGATTCAGGTCTGGGGAACGGGCGGGCCAGTCCATAGCATCAATGCCTTCCTCTTGCAGGAACTGCTGACACACTCCAGCCACATGAGGTCGAGCATTGTCCTGCATTAGTAGGAACCCAGGGCCAACCGCACCAGCATATGGTCTCATAAGGGGTCTGAGGATCTCATCTCGGTACCTAATGGCAGTCAGGCTACCTCTGGTGAGCACATGGAAGGCTGTGCGGCCCCCCAAATAAATGCCACCCCACACCATGACTGACCCACCGCCAAACCGGTCATGCTGGAGGATGTTGCAGGCAGCAGAACGTTCTCCACGGCAGCTCCAGACTCTGTCACGTCTGTCACATGTGCTCAGCTTGAACCTGCTTTCATCTGTGAAGAGCACAGGGCGCCAGTGACGAATTTGCCAATCTTGGTGTTCTCTGGCAAATGCCAAACGTCCTGCACGGTGTTGGGCTGTAAGCACAAACTGCAACGTGTGGACATCGGGCCCTCATACCACCCTCATGGAGTCTGTTTCTGACCGTTTGTGCTGACACATGCACATTTGTGGCCTGCTGGAGGTCATTTTGCAGGGCTCTGGCAGTGCTCCTCCTGCTCCTCCTTGCACAAAGGCGGAGGTAGCGGTCCTGCTGCTGGGTTGTTGCCTTCCTACGGCCTCCTCCACGTCTCCTGATGTACTGGCCTGTCTCCTGGTAGCGCCTCCATGCTCTGGACACTACGCTGACAGACACAGCAAACCTTCTTGCCACAGCTCGCATTGATGTACCATCCTGGATGAGCTGCACTACAACCTGAGCCACTTGTGTGGGTTGTAGACTAGAGTGAAAGCACCGCCAGCATTCAAAAGTGACCAAAACATCAGCCAGGAAGCATAGGAACTGAGAAGTGGTCTGTGGTCACCACCTGCAGAACCACTCCTTTATTGGGGGTGTCTTGCTAATTGCCTATAATTTCCACCTGTTGTCTATTCCATTGGCACAACAGCATGTGAAATGTATTGTCAATCAGTGTTGCTTCCTAAGTGGACAGTTTGATTTCACAGAAGTGTGATCGACTTGGAGTTACATTGTGTTGTTTAAGTGTTCCCTTTATTTTTTGAGCAGTGTATTATTGGACAATGTTGTATGAGATCAATCAAACTGAACCACATCTTCATTTCCTACAGGAAGAGGGCATGGACCTACAGGAAGAGGGCATGGACCTACAGGAAGTGGGTAAGGACCTACAGGGAGAGGGTAATGACCTACAGGGAGAGGGTAAGGACATACAGGGAGAGGGTAAGGACCTACAGGACCTACAGGAAGAGGGTAAGGACATACAGGAAGAGGGCATGGACCTACAGGAAGAGGGCATGGAACTACAGGGAGAGGGTAAGGACCTACAGGGAGAGGGTAAGGACCTACAGGGAGAGGGTAATGACCTACAGGGAGAGGGTAAGGACATACAGGGAGAGGGTAAGGACCTACAGGGAGAGGGTAAGGACCTACAGGGAGAGGGTAAGGACCTACAGGGAGAGGGTAAGGACCTACAGGGAGAGGGTAAGGACATACAGGGAGAGGGTAAGGACCTACAGGGAGAGGGTAAGGACATACAGGGAGAGGGTAAGGACCTACAGGAAGAGGGTAAGGACATACAGGAAGAGGGTAAGGACATACAGGAAGAGGGTAAGGACCCACAGGGAGAGGGTAAGGACATACAGGGAGAGGGTAAGGACCAACAGGGAGAGGGTAAGGGCCTACAGGAAGAGGGTAAGGACCTACAGGGAGAGGGTAAGGACCTACAGGAAGAGGGTAATGGCCTACAGGGAGAGGGTAGGGACCTACAGGGAGAGGGTAAGGACCTACAGGAAGAGGGTAAGGGCCTACAGGAAGAGGGTAAGGGCCTACAGGAAGAGGGTAAGGACATACAGGGAGAGGGTAAGGACCTACAGGGAGAGGGTAAGGACCTACAGGGAGAGGGTAAGGACCTACTGGAAGAGGGTAAGGACCTACAGGGAGAGGGTAAGGACCTACAGGGAGAGGGTAAGGACCTACAGGGAGAGGGTAAGGACCTACAGGGAGAGGGTAAGGACCTACTGGAAGAGGGTAAGGATCTACTGGAAGAGGGTAAGGACCTACAGGAAGAGGGTAAGGGCCTACAGGAAGTGGGTAAGGGCCTACAGGGAGAGGGTAAGGACCTACAGGGAGAGGGTAAGGACCTACAGGAGAGGGTAAGGACCTACAGGAAGAGGGTAAGGACCTACAGGGAGAGGGTAAGGACCTACAGGGAGAGGGTAAGGGCCTACAGGGAGAGGGTAAGGACCTACAGGGAGAGGGTAAGGACCTACAGGAAGAGGGTAAGGACCTACAGGAGAGGGTAAGGACCTAGGGTAAGGACCTACAGGGAGATGGTAAGGAGCACCTAGCAGGAGAGGGTAAGGACCTACAGGGAGAGGGTAAGGACCTACAGGGGTAAGAGCAGGGGTAAGGACCTACAGGGAGATTAAGGACCTACAGGAGAGACATGGACGGGAGGGGGGGAAGGACCTACAGGGAGAGGGTAAGGACAGGGAGAGCAGGTAAGCAGACCACAGGGAGAGGGTAAGGACCAGCAGGGAACAGACCTACAGGAAGTGGGTAAGGCTACAGGGAGAGGGTAAGGACCACAGGAGAGGGTAATGGACCTAGCAGGGAGAGGGAAGGACCTACAGATTAAGGGGAGAGGGTAAGGACCTACAGCAGGAGAGGGTAAGGATTGGCCTCTCTGCTTGGAGACTGGGGATGAAACCCTGGAACAGGAGAGGGTAAGGACCTACAGGGAGAGGGTAAGGACCTACAGGGAGAGAATTCTGGCACCAATGAGGAGCGGAAGGAAGTTTAGGGGAATGGGCGGCAGGGAGAGGGTACAGGACCTACAGGGCAGAGGGTAAGGACCTACAGGGAGAGGGTAAGGGACCTACAGGGAGAGGGTAAGGACCTACAGGAGAGGGTAAGGACCACAGGGAGAGGGTAAGGACCTACAGGGAGAGGGTAAGGACCTAACAGGGAGAGGGTAAGGACCTACAGGGAGAGGGTAAGCAGCGAAAAACAACGCCAACGAGGAGCAGCAGGGAGAGGGTAAGGACCTACAGGGAGAGGGTAAGGACCTACAGGGAGAGGGTAAGCACATGGAGAGGGGAAGGACCTACAGGAGAGGGTAAGGACCTACAGGGAGAGGGTAAGGACCTACAGGGAGAGGGTAAAACACGGACCTACAGGAGGGTAAGGACCTACAGGGAGAGGGTAAGGACCTACAGGGAGAGGGTAAGGACCTACAGGGAGAGGTAAGGACCTACAGGGAGAGGGTAAGGACCTACAGGGAGAGGGTAAGGACCAGCAGCAGCAGGGAGAGGGTAAGTCAAAATGACCTACAGGAGAGGGTAAGGACCTACAGGGAGAGGGTAAGGACCTACAGGGAGAGGGTAAGGACCTACAGGAAGAGGGTAAGGACCTACAGGGAGAGGGTAAGGACCTACAGGGAGAGGGTAAGGACCTACAGGAGAGGGTAAGGACCTACAGGGAGAGGGTAAGGACCAGCAGGGAGAGGGTATGGACATGGGTCTACATGTTGAGTTTGGATTGCCATTTCAGATCATCATTTCATCTGTGTTCCAAAGTCATTCAGTAGGTTGTAGAATGTTTTTTTGGGGTTGAGGACAAATGATTAAAGAACAGCCCAACCAACAAATATAGAGAAACATCACAACTTTTCTACATCTAACACTGCTCATAACTGTGGTTCAGAGTTCCAGCCCTACCCTCTCCCCCTCGCTCCTCTCTGCCCTCACCCTCTCTGCCCTCTCCC
>NC_060177.1:2860988-2893488 GCF_021184085.1 Oncorhynchus gorbuscha
AGACCTGCAGACAGACACCAGATTCAACTCCATCCATCAACACAACACAGGTCAACACGTACATGTATATTGTAGATTCTAGTTTGATTTAGTTTGATTCTAATTTGATTCTAGTTTGATTTAGTTTGATTTAGTTTGATTCTAGTTTGATTTAGTTTGATTCTAGTTGGATTCTAGTTGGATTTAGTTTGATTCTAGTTTGATTCTAGTTTGATTCTAGTTTGATTCTAGTTTGATTTAGTTTGATTTAGTTTGATTCTAGTTTGATTTAGTTTGATTTAGTTTGATTCTAGTTTGATTCTAGTTTGATTTAGTTTGATTCTAGTTTGATTCTAGTTTGATTTAGTTTGATTTAGTTTGATTTAGTTTGATTTAGTTTGATTCTAGTTTGATTCTAGTTTTATTTAGTTTGATTCTAGTTTGATTCTAGATTGATTTAGTTTGATTCTAGTTTGATTCTAGTTTGATTCTAGTTTTATTTAGTTTGATTCTAGTTTGATTTAGTTTGATTCTAGTTTGATTCTAGTTTTATTTAGTTTGATTCTAGTTTGATTCTAGTTTGATTTAGTTTGATCTGCTTCAGTCCGGAGACAACAGGACTAAGTTAGTCAACACACGCTCCAAACCCCGAACAATTTATAGCGGATAGAAAACACGCGCCAACTTAATCCAGAACGCTCCTGGAAAAAAAAAAACCCATCTAATCTCGAATGAGCACTTCCTGGTTAAATAAAAGGTTAAATAAATTAAACAACAAAAATGACTGATATTTATTTATTTAAATATTAACACACACATCATAAGTAGCCTACAGTGTGAATACAGAAGTAAACGTCGTCACAGATCAATGTTGTGGGGTCACAGATCAATGTTGTGGGGTCACAGATCAACGTTGTGGGGTCACAGATCAACGTTGTGGGGTCACAGATCAACGTTGTGGGGTCACAGATCAACGTTGTGGGGTCACAGATCAATGTTGTGGGGTCACAGATCAATGTTGTGGTGTCACAGATCAATGTGACCAGTCGACAGCTGTTATTGATGCAGCTGTCTGCATCAATAACACTAGAATAGCAACGACCCAATTATTCCATGATACAGAGTCATTCCATGGCACCTTTGATGTAGCATGAGGTTTTATACACACCTTGATGCTAATGGCAGGAGTCCTTAATGCTAATGACAGGAGTCTGTGGCTTAATGCTAATGACAGGAGGTTTTAACTAATGACAGGAGGCTTGATGCTAATGACAGGAGGCTGTGGTCCTTAATGCTAATGACAGGAGGCTGTGGTCCTTAATGCTAATGACAGGAGGCTGTGGTCCTTAATGCTAATGACAGGAGGCTGTGGTCCTTAATGCTAATGACAGGAGGCTGTGGTCCTTAATGCTAATGACAGGAGGCTGTGGTCCTTAATGCTAATGACAGGAGGCTGTGGTCCTTAATGCTAATGACAGGAGGCTGTGGTCCTTAATGCTAATGACAGGAGGCTGTGGTCCTTAATGCTAATGACAGGAGGCTGTGGTCCTTAATGCTAATGACAGGAGGCTGTGGTCCTTAATGCTAATGACAGGAGGCTGTGGTCCTTAATGCTAATGACAGGAGGATGTGGTCCTTAATGCTAATGACAGGAGGCTGTGGTCCTTAATGCTAATGACAGGAGGCTGTGGTCCTTAATGCTAATGACAGGAGGCTGTGGTCCTTAATGCTAATGACAGGATGCCAGGAGGCTGTGGTCAGGAGGCTGTGGTTAATGCTAATGACAGGAGGCTGTGGTCCTTAATGCTAATGACAGGAGGCTGTGGTCCTTAATACTAATGACAGGAGGCTGTGGTCCTTAATGCTAATGACAGGAGGCTGTGGTCCTTAATACTAATGACAGGAGGCTGTGGTCCTTGACAGGATGGTCCTTAATGCTAATGACAGGAGGCTGTGGTCCTTAATGCTAATGACAGGAGGCTGTGGTCCTTAATGCTAATGACAGGAGGCTGTGGTCCTTAATGCTAATGACAGGATGCTGTGGTCCTTAATGCTAATGACAGGAGGCTGTGGTCCTTAATACTAATGACAGGAGGCTGTGGTCCTTAATGCTAATGACAGGGCTAATGACAGGAGGCTGTGGTCCTTAATGCTAATGACAGGAGGCTGTGGTCCTTAATGCTAATGACAGGAGGCTGTGGTCCTTAATGCTAATGACAGGAGGCTGTGGTCCTTAATGCTAATGACAGGAGGCTGTGGTCCTTAATGCTAATGACAGGAGGCTGTGGTCCTTAATGCTAATGACAGGAGGCTGTGGTCCTTAATGCTAATGACAGGAGGCTGTGGTCCTTAATGCTAATGACAGGAGGCTGTGGTCCTTAATGCTAATGACAGGATGCTGTGGTCCTTAATGTCCTGGTCCTTAATGCTAATGACAGGAGGCTGTGGTCCTTAATGCTAATGACAGGAGGCTGTGGTCCTTAATGCTAATGACAGGAGGCTGTGGTCCTTAATGCTAATGACAGGAGGCTGTGGTCTTAATGTGGTCAGGAGGCTGTGTAAAGTCTAATGACGCTGTGTTTACAGTATTTATCACATCTGTGGCCAACCCCCTCTGGGGAGTAATCTCCCACAAACGCTAATGAAGTCTTACTGCCTTGACAGGAGGCTGTGGTCCTTAATGCTAATGACAGGAGGCTGTGGTCCTTAATGCTAATGACAGGAGGCTGTGGTCCTTAATGCTAATGACAGGAGGCTGTGGGCTAATGACGAGGCATTCATTTGAGAAGCTCAGGCTGTGGTCCTTAATTTCATTGAGGGATGTGGCTAATGACAGGAGGCTGGGTCCTTAATGCTAATGACAGGAGGCTGTGGGTAAGACAACACTGGCTTTTGAGAGGCTGTGGTCTTATCTGTTCAGAACCAAGAAGAGTAATTATCTGTGAAAATATTTGGTGGGTTACTGTGTGATTGGCAGGGACATTGAACTAATGGCGGTACTGAGGGTGAGGATCTGTTACTTAAAGGGTTCTGGAAGGAGGGTTGAGTCTTAATGCTAATGACAGGATGCTGTGGCTTAACTAATGACCTATTCCCTATATAGTGTGCACTACTTTTCACCAGGGTCCTATGGGGTTAATGCACTATAAATGGAATAGGGTGCCATTTGGGAGGGAGCATCAGTAATGTGAGAGGAGTGGGGGGGGAACACCATCTCAATGCACTGTCTCTCACAGCACAGTAGAGCACACAGACACTTTGGGGCTAATCTCAATGCACTGCCTCTCACAACACAGCAGAGCACACAGACACTTTGGGGCTAATCTCAATGCACTGCTCTCACAGCACTCACAACACAGTAGAGCACACAGACACTTTGGGGCTAATCTCAATGCACTGCCTCTGCCTCTCACAACACAGTAGAGCACACAGACACTTTGGGGCTAATCTCAATGCACTGCCTCTCACAACACAGTAGAGCACACAGATACTTTGGGGCTAATCTCAATGCACTGCCTCTCACAACACAGCAGAGCACACAGACACTTTTGGGCCAAGTGCTCGGTCGAGGTCTAAGAGACCAAATATAATGTAGAAAGATCACTTTTTAAGTGAGGTGAGATTACAGTGTTAGAAACATTTACCTGATCTTATTGTTCTAGAAACAAGGATATCATGACACCATTTTTTTTGGACAAACTTCTGTTTTCACTCGAATGATAAGGCCTTTCTTTAATCATTGTATTTTTCCAGAGCTCCAGACTAGGGCTTAGTGACCACCTCTCTGTGCCCAGGACTCCATCACCTCAGCCTGGGGTGGCAGAGCTCTCCTCCTCCCTGAGAGGACTCCTGAACCTGGTGGATCAGCACTGGGCTGGCACACGCTCCCTCCACCTTAACCCCAGCTTCCTGGGTACACAATCAGTCACTACGCTACATCCCAAATAGTACCCTGTTCCATATGTACTGCACTTACTACTGACCACGGAGATGCATTTATGTGTCGTCATCATCACTCACACAAACAGATGTTTTAGACCTGGGTTTTTAACCATTCTAGATATATATATACAGTGGGGAGAAAAATTACAGACCTCTACATGCTTTGTAAGTAGGAAAACCTGCAAAACCGGCAGTGTATCAAATACTTGTTCTCTCCACTGTTTATACATTCCTCCTTTGGCCGCCTCTCCTTCCAGTTCTCTGCTGCCAATGACTGGAACGAACTACAAAAATCTCTGAAACTGGAAACACTTATCTCCTCACTAGCTTTAAGCACCAGCTGTCAGAGCAGCTCACAGATTACTGCACCTGTACATAGCCCACCTATAATTTAGCCCAAACAACTACCTCTTTCCCTACTGTATTTAATTACTTATTTTGCTCCTTTGCACCCCATTATTTCTATCTCTACTTTGCACATTCTTCCACTGCAAATCTACCATTCCAGTGTTTTACTTGCTATATTGTATTTACTTTGCCACCATGGCCTTTTTTGCCTTTACCTCCCTTATCTCACCTCATTTGCTCACATTGTAAAAATACTTATTATTCTACTGTATTATTGACTGTATGTTTGTTCTCAACTTGCCTACTTGGTGAAATAAAGGTGAAATAAAAGTATATATATAACCATTCTAGTTGTAACCATTCTAACATATTTTCCTCAGACTAATACATTAGCTAGTCCTTTGCTTGGCATTGTAACGATAACAAGAAACTTCCTAGATACCGTTCTCACACCGTCTACCTTCCTGTCTTCTGTCTCCTCTCCAGGCCAGGCCTACGACCTGCTCTCTGCCCTGGGATCACCTCCTGCTACTTCCTGTCTGACAGAGACAGAAGAAAAGAGAGAAGGACAGAACAGAGGAGGACAAGAACAGAGTGAGAGTCATGTTGATGTGACTCCACAGTGCAGTGAGGTAGCTCTCCTGAAGAGGAAGTCCTGTCACACAACAGCACAACCTCAGCAGCTGGTTTAGTACCTCACAGCAGCTGGTTAGTACCTCAACAGCAGCTGGTTAGTACCTCAACAGCAGCTGGTTAGTACCTCAACAGCAGCTGGTTAGTACCTCAACAGCAGCTGGTTAGTACCTCAACAGCAGCACCTCAACAGCAGCTGGTTAGTACCTCAACAGCAGCTGGTTAGTACCTCAACAGCAGCTGGTTAGTACCTCAACAGCAGCTGGTTAGTACCTCAACAGCAGCTGGTTAGTACCTCAACAGCAGCTGGTTAGTACCTCAACAGCAGCTGGTTAGTACCTCAACAGCAGCTGGTTAGTACCTCAACAGCAGCTGGTTAGTACCTCAACAGCAGCTGGTTAGTACCTCAACAGCAGCTGGTTAGTACCTCTGGTTAGTAACAACAGCTGGTTAGTACCTCAACAGCAGCTGGTTAGTACCTCAACAGCAGCTGGTTAGTACCTCAACAGCAGCTGGTTAGTACCTCAACAGATGGTTAGTACCTCATCAGCAGCTGGTTAGTACCTCATCAGCAGCTGATTAGTACCTCAACAGCAGCTGGTTAGTACCTCAACAGCAGCTGGTTAGTACCTCAACAACAGCTGGTTAGTACCTCAACAGCAGCTGGTTAGTACCTCAACAGCAGCTGGTTAGTACCTCAACAGCAGCTGGTTAGTACCTCAACAGCAGCTGGTTAGTACCTCAACAGCAGCTGGTTAGTACCTCAACAGATGGTTAGTACCTCATCAGCAGCTGGTTAGTACCTCAACAGCAGCTGGTTAGTACCTCAACAGCAGCTGGTTAGTACCTCAACAGCAGCTGGTTAGTACCTCAACAGCAGCTGGTTAGTACTCAACAGCAGCTCAACAGCAGCTGGTTAGTACCTCACAGCAGCAGCAGCTGGTTAGTACCTCAACAGCAGCTGGTTAGTACCTCAACAGCAGCTGGTTAGTACCTCAACAGCAGCTGGTTAGTACCTCAACAGCAGCTGGTTAGTACCTCAACAGCAGCTGGTTAGTACCTCAACAGCAGCTGGTTAGTACCTCAACAGCAGCTGGTTAGTACCTCAACAGCAGCTGGTTAGTACCTCATCAGCAGCTGGTTAGTACTCAACAGCAACCTCAACAGCAGCTGGTTAGTACCTCAACAGCAGCTGGTTAGTACCTCAACAGCAGCTGGTTAGTACCACAACAGCAGCTGGTTAGTACCTCAACAGCAGCTGGTTAGTACCTCAACAGCAGCTGGTTAGTACCACAACAGCAGCTGGTTAGTACCTCAACAGCAGCTGGTTAGTACCTCAACAGCAGCTGGTTAGTACCACAACAGCAGCTGGTTAGTACCACAACAGCAGCTGGTTAGTACCTCAACAGCAGCTGGTTAGTACCACAACAGCAGCTGGTTAGTACCTCAACAACAGCTGGTTAGTACCACAACAGCAGCTGGTTAGTACCACAACAGCAGCTGGTTAGTACCTCAACAACACTAGGAATGTGTTCCAAATGGCACACTATTCCCTACTGAATATATGGCACTACTTTGGACCAATATAGTGCACTACTTTGAACCAATATAGTGCACTACTTTGGACCAATATAGTGCACTACTTTGAACCAATATAGTGCACTACTTTGGACCAATATAGTGCACTACTTTGGACCAATATAGTGCACTACTTTGAACCAATATAGTGCACTACTTTGGACCAATATAGTGCACTACTTAGGACCAATATAGTGCACTACTTAGGACCAATATAGTGCACTACTTTGGACCAATATAGTGCACTACTTAGGATCAATATAGTGCACTACTTAGGACCAATATAGTGCACTACTTTGGACCAATATAGTGCACTACTTTGAACCAATATAGTGCACTACTTTGGACCAATATAGTGCACTACAATAATTTGTCACCAGAATCTGAATTTGTTTAGGTTAAATCCCGACCTAAATGATCTTCTCTCAGGGGCAAACCCTAACTTCCACTTAATCTCCCATTGACATCAACACATGAATAAGTGAAAATTCATCTATATTGGAATTAATGATTCGCCTCTCTGTGTCTCTATTTGTCTGTGTTGCAGGAATCCCTGAAGAAAAGGCTTGTCGAGGCTCTGAAAGAAAACTACAACTTGAGACTAACCAGCCTAAAGCAGGACTCCTCTACCACTGCAGAGGCCAACTGTGAGTTGCCTTGTCTATGGCACAGTGTGTCTCCATTTCTGTGTCTTTTGGATGGTGTGGACAAATCTCTCTCTTCTCTGCTCTCTCTGTGTGTGTGTGTGTGTGTGTGTGTGTGTGTGTGTGTGTGTGTGTGTGTGTGTGTGTGTGTGTGTGTGTGTGTGTGTGTGTGTGTGTGTGTGTGTGTGTGTGTGTGTGTGTGTGTGTGTGTGTGTGTGTGTGTGTGTGTGTAGGTGGCAGGCATTGGGACAGGTGTCTACAGAGACAGGTGCTTGCTCTGCGAGAGCAGGAGACACACCTGAGACAACTGGAGCAGACCATTGTGCTTCTACAGGGCAATCACAGGTCAATACACACACACACACACAAACAATTAACTCAACATTCTGTCTGTCAAAAGTCTGTGCCAAGACTCAGCTTTTTGTCACCCTCCAAATATGTTTTTTAGTTTGTTGTATTTATGTATTTTCCACAGGTCTTTGGTGTCCAATAATAACTCTCTGTTGGGACATCTAAATGAACACATAACAGAACAAACGGAGTCCAGAGTCCAGAGAATCCAGCCAGCAGACTAATCTAATGAGTTCAACATTGAACATCAATTCAAGCCTTTGCCAAGATTGTACTGCGTTCTAATGACTCGAGCCTTCTCTGTAAACTGTTGTAGGCTGTTTGGCATACTGTGAAATTACATTGAAAATGTATTTGTAATATACATGCTTTTTATATGCACTCAACAAAAAAACACTTCTAAAGAAAGATAACGTTAGAATATCATAATACACTTTTCTGTATTGTCATTTGTGTAATTAGATGACGATAATAAAGCGATGTTTTTTTCACCCTCCGGAAGCTACTCGGTTTCTCCTCCAGCGGGCGTTTAATTCTGACGTCACTGACGCAGAGAGGACGTTTCAGTGACGTCACTGACGCTGAGAGGACGTTTCAGTGACGTCACGGCCCACATATTAAAACGGCTCCTTGAGGCCAGCTGTCAAAACGGAGACAAAAATAGACTTTCTTCGCAATAGCCAGGCCCTATATTTTGAAACAGTAGTGCATTTAAATATATATATATATTTTTTAAATAATTTTCTAAAATAGGCTACTATAAAAGTTTGATTAAGAAGAAGGTAGCTGATGAATAATGAATTGGGGGTGATTTTTGATAGCTAGCCAGGTGTTAGCAACGGGCAAAGTGAAGTGGAGACGGTAGTTGCTGCGAGGTTTATAACTAATTCACTTTCTGTTTCTTTACCTGGCTTTTGGGTAAAGTTTATTTGTTTTGTTAAAGTAAGCTACTATAACGCCAAAAAAAATGGCAACCGAACAGGACAATCAATTTTGTTCCTTCAACGTTGGTGGTTGTTTTTTTTCCATCCGGTTCAACCGACTTTCTCACCTTCAGGACTCGTTGCTTTTCAAAGACACGACTTCCGGTCAGAAACCACGGTGGTTTATCGACAGAGACGGATGCACATTCAGACATGTACATTATTATCTACAAACGGGGAAACTAGCTACATCATGTGTGTCAGAATTAAATATTTTATATGAGCTTACCGCAGGTTTACGTCTAACGTCACTGCTACAGGTAAAATCAATTAACCGATCAACCCTTTTTGCCGTTTGCAAAGTTAAAGACATGGTTATTAGTCTACCTAATATGGTAAAGTAACGCAAACAGTCTACTGTTTCACAATAACATTCAATCAAGGTTTAAGAAAAAAACGAAATCAAAACAATAAGGCTGCATTTAGACAAGCAGCCCAATTCTGATCTTTTTTTTCTCAATAATTGGTCTTTTGACCAATCAGTTTAGCTCTGAAAAAGATTGGATTTGAAGAGGGCTGATGTGATTGGTCGGGAAAGATCTTGTACTACATCATTGAGTCTAACATAAAAAAATATACTTGGACAAGTTTTTAAGAATAAGTAAATTTATACCGAAAATATTTAATGTTTACACTATCATAATTTACATCCTAGTGTGTACATATCAGTTATATTACTATGCATACTAACTTCCTCTAATTACTTGTTATTTTTTATTAAAACGTTGATTATTATTGATATTGATACTGTAATGTTGAGGGAGGCAGATCTAAGCATTTCACTGCACCTTTTATACCCGGTGCTGTAAACTATATGTAACAAATGACATTTGGTTTGATATAAAGTGGGCTCATGATTTATGTCCTCGGATTAATTTCCCACTAGGCCTTAGAGAACCTCCAGTCAGGGAAGCATTTCCTGCGAGACCGGCCAGTAGACCTGCAGGTGACTGAGAGAGCCACCCTGAACTACTGGAAGACCAGAATCTGTAACACCAGAGAACCTGAACCCATAGTCAGCCCAGTGTCCTCAGGTAGGCCCCCCATAGTCAGCCCAGTGTCCTCAGGTAGGCCCCCCATAGCCAGCCCAGTGTCCTCAGGTAGGCCCCCCATAGTCAGCCCAGTGTCCTCAGGTAGGCCCCCCATAGTCAGCCCAGTGTCCTCAGGTAGGCCCCCCATAGCCAGCCCAGTGTCCTCAGGTAGGCCCCCCATAGCCAGCCCAGTGTCCTCAGGTAGGCCCCCCATAGTCAGCCCAGTGTCCTCAGGTAGGCCCCCCATAGTCAGCCCAGTGTCCTCAGGTAGGCCCCCCATAGTCAGCCCAGTGTCCTCAGGTAGGCCCCCCATAGTCAGCCCAGTGTCCTCAGGTAGGCCCCCATAGTCAGCCCAGTGTCCTCAGGTAGGCCCCCATAGCCAGCCCAGTGTCCTCAGGTAGGCCCCCATAGCCAGCCCAGTGTCCTCAGGTAGGCCCCCATAGCCAGCCCAGTGTCCTCAGGTAGGCCCCCCATAGTCAGCCCAGTGTCCTCAGGTAGGCCCCCCATAGCCAGCCCAATGTCCTCAGGTAGGCCCCCCATAGTCAGCCCAGTGTCCTCAGGTAGGCCCCCATAGCCAGCCCAGTGTCCTCAGGTAGGCCCCCCATAGTCAGCCCAGTGTCCTCAGGTAGGCCCCCCATAGTCAGCCCAGTGTCCTCAGGTAGGCCCCCCATAGTCAGCCCAGTGTCCTCAGGTAGGCCCCCCATAGTCAGCCCAGTGTCCTCAGGTAGGCCCCCCATAGTCAGCCCAGTGTCCTCAGGTAGGCCCCCCATAGTCAGCCCAGTGTCCTCAGGTAGGCCCCCATAGTCAGCCCAGTGTCCTCAGGTAGGCCCCCCATAGCCAGCCCAGTGTCCTCCCCATAGTCAGCCCAGTGTCCTCAGGTAGGCCCCCCATAGCCAGCCCAGTGTCCTCAGGTAGGCCCCCCATAGTCAGCCCAGTGTCCTCAGGTAGGCCCCCCATAGTCAGCCCAGTGTCCTCAGGTAGGCCCCCCATAGTCAGCCCAGTGTCAGGTAGGCCCCCCATAGTCAGCCCAGTGTCCTCCCCCATAGCCAGCCCAGTGTCCTCAGGTAGGCCCCCCATAGTCAGCCCAGTGTCCTCAGGTAGGCCCCCCATAGCCAGCCCAGTGTCCTCAGGTAGGCCCCCCATAGTCAGCCCAGTGTCCTCAGGTAGGCCCCCCATAGTCAGCCCAGTGTCCTCAGGTAGGCCCCCATAGTCAGCCCAGTGTCCTCAGGTAGGCCCCCCATAGCCAGCCCAGTGTCCTCAGGTAGGCCCCCATAGTCAGCCCAGTGTCCTCAGGTAGGCCCCCATAGTCAGCCCAGTGTCCTCAGGTAGGCCCCCCATAGTCAGCCCAGTGTCCTCAGGTAGGCCCCCCATAGTCAGCCCAGTGTCCTCAGGTAGGCCCCCATAGCCAGCCCAGTGTCCTCAGGTAGGCCCCCCATAGCCAGCCCAGTGTCCTCAGGTAGGCCCCCCATAGCCAGCCCAGTGTCCTCAGGTAGGCCCCCATAGCCAGCCCAGTGTCCTCAGGTAGGCCCCCCATAGCCAGCCCAGTGTCCTCAGGTAGGCCCCCCATAGCCAGCCCAGTGTCCTCAGGTAGGCCCCCCATAGTCAGCCCAGTGTCCTCAGGTAGGCCCCCCATAGCCAGCCCAGTGTCCTCAGGTAGGCCCCCCATAGCCAGCCCAGTGTCCTCAGGTAGGCCCCCATAGTCAGCCCAGTGTCCTCAGGTAGGCCCCCCATAGTCAGCCCAGTGTCCTCAGGTAGGCCCCCCATAGCCAGCCCAGTGTCCTCAGGTAGGCCCCCATAGCCAGCCCAGTGTCCTCAGGTAGGCCCCCATAGCCAGCCCAGTGTCCTCAGGTAGGCCCCCATAGCCAGCCCAGTGTCCTCAGGTAGGCCCCCCATAGTCAGCCCAGTGTCCTCAGGTAGGCCCCATAGTCAGCCCAGTGTCCTCAGGTAGGCCCCCATAGTCAGCCCAGTGTCCTCAGGTAGGCCCCCCATAGCCAGCCCAGTGTCCTCAGGTAGGCCCCCATAGCCAGCCCAGTGTCCTCAGGTAGGCCCCCCATAGCCAGCCCAGTGTCCTCAGGTAGGCCCCCATAGTCAGCCCAGTGTCCTCAGGTAGGCCCCCCATAGTCAGCCCAGTGTCCTCAGGTAGGCCCCCCATATCCAGCCCAGTGTCCTCAGGTAGGCCCCCATAGCCAGCCCAGTTTCCTCAGGTAGGCCCCCCATAGCCAGCCCAGTGTCCTCAGGTAGGCCCCCATATCCAGCCCAGTGTCCTCAGGTAGGCCCCCATAGCTAGCCCAGTGTCCTCAGGTAGGCCCCCCATAGCCAGCCCAATGTACTCAGGTAGGCCCTCCATAGCCAGCCCAGTGTCCTCAGGTAGGCCCCCATAGCCAGCCTAGTGTCCTCAGGTAGGCCCCCCATAGCCAGCCCAGTGTCCTCAGGTAGGCCCCCATAGCCAGCCTAGTGTCCTCAGGTAGACCCCCATAGCCAGCCTAGTGTCCTCAGGTAGGCCCCCCATAGCCAGCCCAGTGTCCTCAGGTAGGCCCCCATAGCCAGCCTAGTGTCCTCAGGTAGACCCCCATAGCCAGCCTAGTGTCCTCAGGTAGGCCCCCCATAGCCAGCCCAGTGTCCTCAGGTAGGCCCTGATGTCACTGTGTTGTTGTGTAGTTCATGACGCGGTACCCCTGGGTCTGGTGGGGACTCCTCTGGTCGACGGTGACGAGGAGGTGCGGTACTGCTTCGTTCCCATGGAGACGGTCCGCCTGTACCCCGCCCTGGTGACGCCTCACAACCTGCTGTGGCTGTGTGACGACCTGGTCGTCATCGAGTGTGACAGCTCTCTCTTCAGATTCATAGGTAAGTTTCATTTAATTATTTGGCCTAGGGACCATAGGCTATCGAGGACTCATCTACATCACACTCTGTTCTGGGCAGCTAGTCTTCTCAACCTTGTTCCACCCCATACCGGATGTTCTGGTGTCTGCTTCAAACTCCAGCTCCAAAAGGTTGCAAGTTCGAATCCCCGAGCTGACAAGATACAAATCTGTCGTTCTGCCCCTGAACAAGGCAGTTAACCCACTGTTCCTAGGCCAGTTAACCCACTGTTCCTAGACCAGTTAACCCACTGTTCCTAGACCAGTTAACCCACTGTTCCTAGACCAGTTAACCCACTGTTCCTAGACCAGTTAACCCACTGTTCCTAGACCAGTTAACCCCACTGTTCCTAGACCAGTTAACCCACTGTTCCTAGACCAGTTAACCCCACTGTTCCTAGACCAGTTAACCCACTGTTCCTAGACCAGTTAACCCACTGTTCCTAGACCAGTTAACCCCACTGTTCCTAGACCAGTTAACCCACTGTTCCTAGACCAGTTAACCCACTGTTCCTAGACCAGTTAACCCACTGTTCCTAGACCAGTTAACCCACTGTTCCTAGACCAGTTAACCCACTGTTCCTAGACCAGTTAACCCACTGTTCCTAGACCAGTTAACCCACTGTTCCTAGACCAGTTAACCCACTGTTCCTAGACCAGTTAACCCACTGTTCCTAGACCAGTTAACCCACTGTTCCCCTGAACAAGGCAGTTAACCCACTGTTCCTAGACCAGTTAACCCACTGTTCCTAGACCAGTTAACCCACTGTTCCCCTGAACAAGGCAGTTAACCCCACTGTTCCTAGACCAGTTAACCCACTGTTCCTAGACCAGTTAACCCACTGTTCCCCTGAACAAGGCAGTTAACCCCACTGTTCCTAGACCAGTTACTGTCTTAACTGACTTGCCTCGTTAAATAAAGAAAAAAAATATCCAACAAAGAAATCAACATCAAACTAAAATTCAAAATCGAGAAAACTCCTAGAAGTATCTTTTATTTATGATTTATGTATCTGTTATTCTACCAGGTAAGTTGACTGAGAACATGTTCTCATTTGCAGCAACGACCTGGGGAATAGTTACAGGGGAGAGGAGGAGGGATGAATGAGACAATTGTAAACTGGGGATTATTAGGTGACCATGATGGTTTGAGGGCCAGATTGGGAATTTAGCCAGGACACCGGGGTTAACACCCCTACTCTTACGATAAGAGCCATGGGATCTTTAATGACCTCAGAGAGCCAGGACACCGGGGTTAACACCCCTACTCTTACGATAAGAGCCATGGGATCTTTAATGACCTCAGAGAGCCAGGACACCGGGGTTAACACCCCTACTCTTACGATAAGAGCCATGGGATCTTTAATGACCTCAGAGAGTCACCCTTCTTACACCCTCATTATAACCAAAAACACACATTCATAGACCGTAAACACAAGTTTCTCTCTTCAGGCTCATATCGCTCAAGTCATTTACAACATATACAGAGATCTTAACGTAGCCTCTATTCCCATTACAACCAAACACCAATCAACTCAATAGGAACTCCCAACAAACCTACCTCTCAAAGCTTCAGTTACTGTTTCCCACTCCAGTGGCCTTATGCCTTCACAAGTAGCTACAGTAAGGACCCGTGTTACCCTCTGGTATTATCTCTAGTAGCTACAGTAAGGATCAGTATTATCTCTAGTAGCTACAGTAAGGATCAGTATTACCCTCTGGTATTATCTCTAGTCGCTACAGTAAGGATCAGTATTATCTCTAGTAGCTACAGTAAGGACCAGTATTATCTCTAGTAGCTACAGTAAGGATCAGTATTATCTCTAGTAGCTACAGTAAGGATCAGTATTACCCTCTGGTATTATCTCTAGTCGCTACAGTAAGGATCAGTATTATCTCTAGTAGCTACAGTAAGGACCAGTATTATCTCTAGTAGCTACAGTAAGGATCAGTATTATCTCTAGTAGCTACAGTAAGGATCAGTATTACCCTCTGGTATTATCTCTAGTAGCTACAGTAAGGATCAGTGTTATCTCTAGTAGCTACAGTCAGGATCAGTATTATCTCTAGTAGCTACAGTAAGGATCAGTATTATCTCTAGTAGCTACAGTCAGGATCAGTATTATCTCTAGTAGCTACAGTAAGGATCAGTGTTACCCTCTGGTATTATCTCTAGTAGCTACAGTAAGGATCAGTATTATCTCTAGTAGCTACAGTAAGGAACAGTATTATCTCTAGTAGCTACAGTAAGGATCAGTATTATCTCTAGTAGCTACAGTCAGGATCAGTATTATCTCTAGTAGCTACAGTAAGGATCAGTGTTACCCTCTGGTATTATCTCTAGTAGCTACAGTAAGGATCAGTATTATCTCTAGTAGCTACAGTAAGGATCAGTATTACCCTCTGGTATTATCTCTAGTCGCTACAGTAAGGACCAGTATTATCTCTAGTAGCTACAGTAAGGATCAGTATTATCTCTAGTAGCTACAGTAAGGATCAGTATTACCCTCTGGTATTATCTCTAGTAGCTACAGTAAGGATCAGTGTTATCTCTAGTAGCTACAGTCAGGATCAGTATTATCTCTAGTAGCTACAGTAAGGATCAGTATTATCTCTAGTAGCTACAGTCAGGATCAGTATTATCTCTAGTAGCTACAGTAAGGATCAGTATTACCCTCTGGTATTATCTCTAGTAGCTACAGTAAGGATCAGTATTACCCTCTGGTATTATCTCTAGTAGCTACAGTAAGGATCAGTATTACCCTCTGGTATTATCTCTAGTCGCTACAGTAAGGACCAGTATTATCTCTAGTAGCTACAGTAAGGACCAGTATTATCTCTAGTAGCTACAGTAAGGATCAGTATTACCCTCTGGTATTATCTCTAGTAGCTACAGTAAGGATCAGTATTCTCTCTAGTAGCTACAGTAAGGATCAGTATTATCTCTAGTAGCTACAGTAAGGATCAGTGTTACCCTCTGGTATTATCTCTAGTAGCTACAGTAAGGATCAGTATTCTCTCTAGTAGCTACAGTAAGGATCAGTATTATCTCTAGTAGCTACAGTAAGGATCAGTGTTACCCTCTGGTATTATCTCTAGTAGCTACAGTAAGGACCAGTGTTACCCTCTGGTATTATCTCTAGTAGCTACAGTAAGGATCAGTATTACCCTCTGGTATTATCTCTAGTAGCTACAGTAAGGATCAGTATTATCTCTAGTAGCTACAGTAAGGACCAGTATTATCTCTAGTAGCTACAGTAAGGATCAGTATTACCCTCTGGTATTATCTCTAGTAGCTACAGTAAGGATCAGTGTTATCTCTAGTAGCTACAGTCAGGATCAGTATTATCTCTAGTAGCTACAGTAAGGATCAGTATTATCTCTAGTAGCTACAGTCAGGATCAGTATTATCTCTAGTAGCTACAGTAAGGATCAGTATTATCTCTAGTAGCTACAGTAAGGATCAGTATTATCTCTAGTAGCTACAGTAAGGATCAGTATTACCCTCTGGTATTATCTCTAGTAGCTACAGTAAGGATCAGTGTTATCTCTAGTAGCTACAGTCAGGATCAGTATTATCTCTAGTAGCTACAGTAAGGATCAGTATTATCTCTAGTAGCTACAGTCAGGATCAGTATTATCTCTAGTAGCTACAGTAAGGATCAGTATTACCCTCTGGTATTATCTCTAGTAGCTACAGTAAGGATCAGTATTACCCTCTGGTATTATCTCTAGTAGCTACAGTAAGGATCAGTATTACCCTCTGGTATTATCTCTAGTCGCTACAGTAAGGACCAGTATTATCTCTAGTAGCTACAGTAAGGACCAGTATTATCTCTAGTAGCTACAGTAAGGATCAGTATTACCCTCTGGTATTATCTCTAGTAGCTACAGTAAGGATCAGTATTCTCTCTAGTAGCTACAGTAAGGATCAGTATTATCTCTAGTAGCTACAGTAAGGATCAGTGTTACCCTCTGGTATTATCTCTAGTAGCTACAGTAAGGATCAGTATTCTCTCTAGTAGCTACAGTAAGGATCAGTATTATCTCTAGTAGCTACAGTAAGGATCAGTGTTACCCTCTGGTATTATCTCTAGTAGCTACAGTAAGGACCAGTGTTACCCTCTGGTATTATCTCTAGTAGCTACAGTAAGGATCAGTATTACCCTCTGGTATTATCTCTAGTAGCTACAGTAAGGATCAGTGTTACCCTCTGGTATTATCTCTAGTAGCTACAGTAAGGACCAGTGTTACCCTCTGGTATTATCTCTAGTAGCTACAGTAAGGACCAGTATTATCTCTAGTAGCTACAGTAAGGATCAGTATTATCTCTAGTAGCTACAGTAAGGACCAGTATTATCTCTAGTCGCTACAGTAAGGATCAGTGTTATCTCTAGTAGCTACAGTAAGGATCAGTATTACCCTCTGGTATTATCTCTAGTAGCTACAGTAAGGGTCAGTATTATCTCTAGTAGCTACAGTAAGGATCAGTATTACCCTCTGGTATTATCTCTAGTAGCTACAGTAAGGATCAGTATTACCCTCTGGTATTATCTCTAGTAGCTACAGTAAGGACCAGTATTATCTCTAGTAGCTACAGTAAGGACCAGTATTATCTCTAGTAGCTACAGTAAGGACCAGTATTATCTCTAGTAGCTACAGTAAGGATCAGTATTACCCTCTGGTATTATCTCTAGTAGCTACAGTAAGGATCAGTATTATCTCTAGTAGCTACAGTAAGGATCAGTATTACCCTCTGGTATTATCTCTAGTAGCTACAGTAAGGATCAGTATTACCCTCTGGTATTATCTCTAGTAGCTACAGTAAGGACCAGTATTATCTCCAGTAGCTACAGTAAGGACCAGTATTATCTCTAGTAGCTACAGTAAGGACCAGTATTATCTCTAGTAGCTACAGTAAGGATCAGTATTACCCTCTGGTATTATCTCTAGTAGCTACAGTAAGGATCAGTGTTACCCTCTGGTATTATCTCTAGTAGCTACAGTAAGGATCAGTATTACCCTCTGGTATTATCTCTAGTAGCTACAGTAAGGATCAGTATTACCCTCTGGTATTATCTCTAGTAGCTACAGTAAGGATCAGTGTTATCTCTAGTAGCTACAGTAAGGACCAGTATTATCTCTAGTAGCTACAGTAAGGACCAGTATTATCTCTAGTAGCTACAGTAAGGATCAGTATTACCCTCTGGTATTATCTCTAGTAGCTACAGTAAGGATCAGTGTTACCCTCTGGTATTATCTCTAGTAGCTACAGTAAGGATCAGTATTACCCTCTGGTATTATCTCTAGTAGCTACAGTAAGGATCAGTATTACCCTCTGGTATTATCTCTAGTAGCTACAGTAAGGATCAGTGTTATCTCTAGTAGCTACAGTAAGGATCAGTATTACCCTCTGGTATTATCTCTAGTAGCTACAGTAAGGATCAGTATTATCTCTAGTAGCTACAGTAAGGATCAGTATTACCCTCTGGTATTATCTCTAGTAGCTACAGTAAGGATCAGTGTTATCTCTAGTAGCTACAGTAAGGATCAGTATTACCCTCTGGTATTATCTCTAGTAGCTACAGTAAGGATCAGTGTTATCTCTAGTAGCTACAGTAAGGATCAGTATTACCCTCTGGTATTATCTCTAGTAGCTACAGTAAGGATCAGTATTATCTCTAGTAGCTACAGTAAGGATCAGTATTATCTCTAGTAGCTACAGTAAGGACCAGTATTACCCTCTGGTATTATCTCTAGTAGCTACAGTAAGGATCAGTATTACCCTCTGGTATTATCTCTAGTAGCTACAGTCAGGATCAGTATTATCTCTAGTAGCTACAGTAAGGATCAGTATTATCTCTAGTAGCTACAGTAAGGACCAGTATTACCCTCTGGTATTATCTCTAGTAGCTACAGTAAGGATCAGTATTATCTCTAGTAGCTACAGTAAGGATCAGTATTATCTCTAGTAGCTACAGTAAGGATCAGTATTATCTCTAGTAGCTACAGTAAGGACCAGTATTACCCTCTGGTATTATCTCTAGTAGCTACAGTAAGGATCAGTATTATCTCTAGCAGCTACAGTATGGACCAGTATTATCTCTAGTAGCTACAGTAAGGATCAGTATTACCCTCTGGTGTTATCTCTAGTAGCTACAGTAAGGACCAGTATTATCTCTAGTAGCTACAGTAAGGATCAGTATTATCTCTAGTAGCTACAGTAAGGATCAGTATTACCCTCTGGTATTATCTCTAGTAGCTACAGTAAGGATCAGTATTATCTCTAGTAGCTACAGTAAGGATCAGTATTATCTCTAGTAGCTACAGTAAGGATCAGTGTTACCCTCTGGTATTATCTGTAGTAGCTACAGTAAGGACCAGTATTACCCTCTGGTATTATCTCTAGTAGCTACAGTAAGGATCAGTATTATCTCTAGTAGCTACAGTAAGGATCAGTATTATCTCTAGTAGCTACAGTAAGGACCAGTATTATCTCTAGTAGCTACAGTAAGAATCAGTGTTACCCTCTGGTATTATCTCTAGTAGCTACAGTAAGGATCAGTATTATCTCTAGTAGCTACAGTAAGGATCAGTATTACCCTCTGGTATTATCTCTAGTAGCTACAGTAAGGATCAGTATTATCTCTAGTAGCTACAGTAAGGAACAGTATTATCTCTAGTAGCTACAGTAAGGATCAGTATTATCTCTAGTAGCTACAGTAAGGAACAGTATTATCTCTAGTAGCTACAGTAAGGATCAGTGTTATCTCTAGTAGCTACAGTAAGGACCAGTATTACCCTCTGGTATTATCTCTAGTAGCTACAGTAAGGATCAGTATTATCTCTAGTAGCTACAGTAAGGATCAGTGTTATCTCTAGTAGCTACAGTAAGGACCAGTGTTACCCTCTGGTATTATCTCTAGTAGCTACAGTAAGGATCAGTATTATCTCTAGTAGCTACAGTAAGGATCAGTATTATCTCTAGTAGCTACAGTAAGGACCAGTATTATCTCTAGTAGCTACAGTAAGGATCAGTATTATCTCTAGTAGCTACAGTAAGGACCAGTATTACCCTCTGGTATTATCTCTAGTAGCTACAGTAAGGATCAGTATTATCTCTAGTAGCTACAGTAAGGATCAGTATTACCCTCTGGTATTATCTCTAGTAGCTACAGTAAGGATCAGTATTATCTCTAGTAGCTACAGTAAGGATCAGTATTACCTCTAGTAGCTACAGTAAGGATCAGTATTATCTCTAGTAGCTACAGTAAGAATCAGTATTATCTCTAGTAGCTACAGTAAGGATCAGTATTATCTCTAGTAGCTACAGTAAGGATCAGTATTATCTCTAGTAGCTACAGTAAGGATCAGTATTATCTCTAGTAGCTACAGTAAGGATCAGTATTATCTCTAGTAGCTACAGTAAGGAACAGTATTATCTCTAGTAGCTACAGTAAGGAACAGTATTATCTCTAGTAGCTACAGTAAGGAACAGTATTATCTCTAGTAGCTACAGTAAGGAACAGTATTATCTCTAGTAGCTACAGTAAGGAACAGTATTATCTCTAGTAGCTACAGTGAGGATCAGTATTACCCTCTGGTATTATCTCTAGTAGCTACAGTAAGGACCAGTATTATCTCTAGTAGCTACAGTAAGGAACAGTATTATCTCTAGTAGCTACAGTAAGGAACAGTATTATCTCTAGTAGCTACAGTAAGGAACAGTATTATCTCTAGTAGCTACAGTAAGGAACAGTATTATCTCTAGTAGCTACAGTAAGGAACAGTATTACCCTCTGGTATTATCTCTAGTAGCTACAGTAAGGATCAGTATTATCTCTAGTAGCTACAGTAAGGACCAGTATTATCTCTAGTAGCTACAGGAAGGAACAGTATTATCTCTAGTAGCTACAGTAAGGACCAGTATTATCTCTAGTAGCTACAGTAAGGATCAGTATTATCTCTAGTAGCTACAGTAAGGACCAGTATTATCTCTAGTAGCTACAGGAAGGACCCCATCTAGTATCTCTGGTATCTGACTCTTCACTGTGATGATTCCCAGGGCCCTATCTAGTATCTCTGGTATCTGACTCTTCACTGTGATGATTCCCAGGACCCTATCTATTATCTCTGGTATCTGACTCTTCACTGTGATGATTCCCAGGACCCTATCTACTATCTCTGGTATCTGACTCTTCACTGTGATGATTCCCAGGACCCTATCTAGTATCTCTGGTATCTGACTCTTCACTGTGATGATTCCCAGGACCCTATCTAGTATCTCTGGTATCTGACTCTTCACTGTGATGATTCCCAGGACCCTATCTACTATCTCTGGTATCTGACTCTTCACTGTGATGATTCCCAGGACCCTATCTACTATCTCTGGTATCTGACTCTTCACTGTGATGATTCCCAGGACCCTATCTATTATCTCTGGTATCTGACTCTTCACTGTGATGATTCCCAGGGCCCTATCTATTATCTCTGGTATCTGACTCTTCACTGTGATGATTCCCAGGGCCCTATCTATTATCTCTGGTATCTGACTCTTCACTGTGATGATTCCCAGGACCCTATCTAGTATCTCTGGTATCTGACTCTTCACTGTGATGATTCCCAGGGCCCTATCTATTATCTCTGGTATCTGACTCTTCACTGTGATGATTCCCAGGACCCTATCTACTATCTCTGGTATCTGACTCTTCACTGTGATGATTCCCAGGACCCTATCTAGTATCTCTGTGATGATTCCTGTCATTGTGTTAGTCAGGATGATTCCGTTGATGCATCTGTCAAAATAAGCGTGTTTCTGTAAGTGTGTTTGCTTGCGTGCATGCGTGTGTGTGGCGTGTTTGAATGTATTTCCGTGTGTATCTCTGCGGATGAGAATCAGCAGCATCTCCTAACAGGCGATGAGAGCCATGTGTCTGTGTTCTGTTCAGCTAATTACCTTCAGACCGGAAACATCTTCCTGCCAGAGGACTTCAGTGATCATGACAGGCTGAACCAGGAGGCCGGAGCCGCTGGCATGACAGACTTCCTGGAAGAGTTACAGAAACGACCCGGTAGGGAATAGGGCTCTGGTCTATAGTAGTACCACTATATAGGGAATAGGGCTCTGGTCTATAGTAGTACCACTATATAGGGAATAGGGCGCTGGTCTATAGTAGTACCACTATATAGGGAACAGGGCTCTGGTCTATAGTAGTGTCCTATATAGGGAATAGGGCTCTGGTCTATAGTAGTGTACTATATAGGGAATAGGGCTCTGGTCTATATTAGTACCACTATATAGGGAATAGGGCTCTGGTCTATAGTAGTACCACTATATAGGGAATAGGGCTCTGGTCTATAGTAGTACCACTATATAGGGAATAGGGCTCTGGTCTATAGTAGTACCACTATATAGGGAATAGGGCTCTGGTCTATAGTAGTACCACTATATAGGGAATAGGGCTCTGGTCTATAGTAGTACCACTATATAGGGAATAGGGCTCTGGTCTATAGTAGTACCACTATTTAGGGAATAGGGCTCTGGTCTATAGTAGTACCACTATATAGGGAATAGGGCTCTGGTCTATAGTAGTACCACTATATAGGGCTCTGGTCTATAGTAGTACCACTATATAGGGAATAGGGCTCTGGTCTATAGTAGTACCACTATATAGGGAATAGGGCTCTGGTCTATAGTAGTACCACTATATAGGGAATAGGGCTCTGGTCTATAGTAGTACCACTATATAGGGAATAGGGCTCTGGTCTATAGTAGTACCACTATATAGGGAATAGGGCTCTGGTCTATAGTAGTACCACTATATAGGGAATAGGGCTCTGGTCTATAGTAGTACCACTATATAGGGAATAGGGCTCTGGTCTATAGTAGTACCACTATATAGGGAATAGGGCTCTGGTCTATAGTAGTACCACTATATAGGGAATATGGCTCTGGTCTATAGTAGTACCACTATATAGGGAATAGGGCCCTGGTCTATAGTAGTACCACTATATAGGGAATAGGGCTCTGGTCTATAGTCGTACCACTATATAGGGAATAGGGCTCTGGTCTATAGTAGTACCACTATATAGGGAACAAGGCTCTGGTCTATAGTAGTAACACTATATAGGGAATAGGGCTCTGGTCTATAGTAGTACCACTATATAGGGAATAGGGCTCTGGTCTATAGTAGTACCACTATATAGGGAATAGGGCTCTGGTCTATAGTAGTACCACTATATAGGGAATAGGGCTCTGGTCTATAGTAGTAACACTATATAGGGAATAGGGCCCTGGTCTATAGTAGTACCACTATATAGGGAACAGGGCTCTGGTCTATAGTAGTACCACTATATAGGGAACAGGGCGCTGGTCTATAGTAGTACCACTATATAGGGAATAGGGCCCTGGTCTATAGTAGTACCACTATATAGGGAACAGGGCTCTGGTCTATAGTAGTACCACTATATAGGGAACAGGGCTCTGGTCTATAGTAGTACCACTATATAGGGCTCTGGTCTATAGTAGTACCACTATATAGGGAATAGGGCTCTGGTCTATAGTAGTACCACTATATAGGGAACAGGGCTCTGGTCTATAGTAGTACCACTATATAGGGAATAGGGCTCTGGTCTATAGTAGTACCACTATATAGGGCTCTGGTCTATAGTAGTACCACTATATAGGGAACAGGGCTCTGGTCTATAGTAGTACCACTATATAGGGAACAGGGCCCTGGTCTATAGTAGTACCACTATATAGGGAATAGGGCCCTGGTCTATAGTAGTACCACTATATAGGGAACAGGGCTCTGGTCTATAGTAGTACCACTATATAGGGAACAGGGCTCTGGTCTATAGTAGTACCACTATATAGGGAATAGGGCTCTGGTCTATAGTAGTACCACTATATAGGGAACAGGGCTCTGGTCTATAGTAGTACCACTATATAGGGAACAGGGCTCTGGTCTATAGTAGTACCACTATATAGGGAATAGGGCTCTGGTCTATAATAGTACCACTATATAGGGAATAGGGCTCTGGTCTATAGTAGTACCACTATATAGGGAATAGGGCTCTGGTCTATAGTAGTACCACTATATAGGGAACAGGGCTCTGGTCTATAGTAGTACCACTATATAGGGAACAGGGCTCTGGTCTATAGTAGTACCACTATATAGGGAATAGGGCTCTGGTCTATAGTAGTACCACTATATAGGGAACAGGGCTCTGGTCTATAGTAGTACCACTATATAGGGAATAGGGCTCTGGTCTATAGTAGTACCACTATATAGGGAACAGGGCTCTGGTCTATAGTAGTACCACTATATAGGGAACAGGGCTCTGGTCTATAGTAGTACCACTATATAGGGAACAGGGCTCTGGTCTATAGTAGTACCACTATATAGGGAACAGGGCTCTGGTCTATAGTAGTACCACTATATAGGGAACAGGGCTCTGGTCTATAGTAGTACCACTATATAGGGAATAGGGCTCTGGTCTATAGTAGTACCACTATATAGGGAACAGGGCTCTGGTCTATAGTAGTACCACTATATAGGGAATAGGGCTCTGGTCTATAGTAGTACCACTATATAGGGGATAGGGCTCTGGTCTATAGTAGTACCACTATATAGGGAACAGGGCTCTGGTCTATAGTAGTACCACTATATAGGGAACAGGGCTCTGGTCTATAGTAGTACCACTATATAGGGAATAGGGCTCTGGTCTATAGTAGTACCACTATATAGGGAACAGGGCTCTGGTCTATAGTAGTACCACTATATAGGGAACAGGGCTCTGGTCTATAGTAGTACCACTATATAGGGAACAGGGCTCTGGTCTATAGTAGTACCACTATATAGGGAACAGGGCTCTGGTCTATAGTAGTACCACTATATAGGGAACAGGGCTCTGGTCTATAGTAGTACCACTATATAGGGAATAGGGCTCTGGTCTATAGTAGTACCACTATATAGGGAACAGGGCTCTGGTCTATAGTAGTACCACTATATAGGGAACAGGGCTCTGGTCTATAGTAGTACCACTATATAGGGAATAGGGCTCTGGTCTATAGTAGTACCACTATATAGGGAACAGGGCTCTGGTCTATAGTAGTACCACTATATAGGGAATAGGGCTCTGGTCTATAGTAGTACCACTATATAGGGAACAGGGCTCTGGTCTATAGTAGGACCACTATATAGGGAACAGGGCTCTGGTCTATAGTAGTACCACTATATAGGGAATAGGGCTCTGGTCTATAGCAGTACCACTATATAGGGAACAGGGCTCTGGTCTATAGTAGTACCACTATATAGGGAACAGGGCTCTGGTCTATAGTAGTACCACTATATAGGGAACAGGGCTCTGGTCTATAGTAGTACCACTATATAGGGAACAGGGCTCTGGTCTATAGTAGTACCACTATATAGGGAATAGGGCTCTGGTCTATAGTAGTACCACTATATAGGGAACAGGGCTCTGGTCTATAGTAGTACCACTATATAGGGAACAGGGCTCTGGTCTATAGTAGTACCACTATATAGGGAACAGGGCTCTGGTCTATAGTAGTACCACTATATAGGGAACAGGGCTCTGGTCTATAGTAGTACCACTATATAGGGAACAGGGCTCTGGTCTATAGTAGTACCACTATATAGGGAATAGGGCTCTGGTCTATAGTAGTACCACCATATAGGGAATAGGGCTCTGGTCTATAGTAGTACCACTATATAGGGAACAGGGCTCTGGTCTATAGTAGTACCACTATATAGGAATAGGGCTCTGGTCTATAGTAGTACCACTATATAGGGAACAGGGCTCTGGTCTATAGTAGTACCACTATATAGGGAACAGGGCTCTGGTCTATAGTAGTACCACTATATAGGGAACAGGGCTCTGGTCTATAGTAGTACCACTATATAGGGAATAGGGCTCTGGTCTATAGTAGTACCACCATATAGGGAATAGGGCTCTGGTCTATAGTAGTACCACTATATAGGGAACAGGGCTCTGGTCTATAGTAGTACCACTATATAGGGAACAGGGCTCTGGTCTATAGTAGTACCACTATATAGGGAACAGGGCTCTGGTCTATAGTAGTACCACCATATAGGGAATAGGGCTCTGGTCTATAGTAGTACCACTATATAGGGAATAGGGCTCTGGTCTATAGTAGTACCACTATATAGGGAACAGGGCTCTGGTCTATAGTAGTACCACTATATAGGGAATAGGGCTCTGGTCTATAGTAGTACCACTATATAGGGAACAGGGCTCTGGTCTATAGTAGTACCACTATATAGGGAATAGGGCTCTGGTCTATAGTAGTACCACTATATAGGGAACAGGGCTCTGGTCTATAGTAGTACCACTATATAGGGAATAGGGCTCTTGTCTATAGTAGTACCACTATATAGGGAACAGGGCTCTGGTCTATAGTAGTACCACTATATAGGGAATAGGGCTCTGGTCTATAGTAGTACCACTATATAGGGAACAGGGCTCTGGTCTATAGTAGTACCACTATATAGGGAATAGGGCTCTTGTCTATAGTAGTACCACTATATAGGGAATAGGGCTCTGGTCTATAGTAGTACCACTATATAGGGAATAGGGCTCTGGTCTATAGTAGTACCACTATATAGGAACAGGGCTCTGGTCTATAGTAGTACCACTATATAGGGAATAGGGCTCTGGTCTATAGTAGTACCACTATATAGGGAACAGGGCTCTGGTCTATAGTAGTACCACTATATAGGGAACAGGGCTCTGGTCTATAGTAGTACCACTATATAGGGAACAGGGCTCTGGTCTATAGTAGTACCACTATATAGGGAATAGGGCTCTGGTCTATAGTAGTACCACTATATAGGAACAGGGCTCTGGTCTATAGTAGTACCACTATATAGGGAACAGGGCTCTGGTCTATAGTAGTACCACTATATAGGGAACAGGGCTCTGGTCTATAGTAGTACCACTATATAGGGAATAGGGCTCTGGTCTATAGTAGTACCACTATATAGGGAACAGGGCTCTGGTCTATAGTAGTACCACTATATAGGGAATAGGGCTCTGGTCTATAGTAGTACCACTATATAGGGAATAGGGCTCTGGTCTATAGTAGTACCACTATATAGGGAACAGGGCTCTGGTCTATAGTAGTACCACTATATAGGGAATAGGGCTCTGGTCTATAGTAGTACCACTATATAGGGAATAGGGCTCTGGTCTATAGCAGTACCACTATATAGGGAACAGGGCTCTGGTCTATAGTAGTACCACTATATAGGGAATAGGGCTCTGGTCTATAGTAGTACCACTATATAGGGAATAGGGCTCTGGTCTATAGTAGTACCACTATATAGGGAACAGGGCTCTGGTCTATAGTAGTACCACTATATAGGGAATAGGGCTCTGGTCTATAGTAGTACCACTATATAGGGAATAGGGCTCTGGTCTATAGTAGTACCACTATATAGGGAATAGGGCTCTGGTCTATAGTAGTACCACTATATAGGGAATGGGGCTCTGGTCTATAGTAGTACCACTATATAGGGAACAGGGCTCTGGTCTATAGTAGTACCACTATATAGGGAACAGGGCTCTGGTCTATAGTAGTACCACTATATAGGGAATAGGGCTCTGGTCTATAGTAGTGCACTATATAGGGAATAGGGCTCTGGTCTATAGTAGTACCACTATATAGGGAATAGGGCTCTGGTCTATAGTAGTATCACTATATAGGGAACAGGGCTCTGGTCTATAGTAGTACCACTATATAGGGAATAGGGCTCTGGTCTATAGTAGTACCACTATATAGGGAACAGGGCTCTGGTCTATAGTAGTACCACTATATAGGGAATAGGTCTCTGGTCTATAGTAGTACCACTATATAGGGAACAGGGCTCTGGTCTATAGTAGTACCACTATATAGGGAATAGGGCTCTGGTCTATAGTAGTACCACTATATAGGGAACAGGGCTCTGGTCTATAGTAGTACCACTATATAGGGAATAGGGCTCTGGTCTATAGTAGTACCACTATATAGGGAATAGGGCTCTGGTCTATAGTAGTGTACTATATAGGGAACAGGGCTCTGGTCTATAGTAGTACCACTATATAGGGAACAGGGCTCTGGTCTATAGTAGTACCACTATATAGGAATAGGGCTCTGGTCTATAGTAGTACCACTACATAGGGAACAGGGCTCTGGTCTATAGTAGTACCACTATATAGGGAACAGGGCTCTGGTCTATAGTAGTACCACTATATAGGGAACAGGGCTCTGGTCTATAGTAGTACCACTATATAGGGAACAGGGCTCTGGTCTATAGTAGTACCACTATATAGGGAATAGGGCTCTGGTCTATAGTAGTACCACTATATAGGGAATAGGGCTCTGGTCTATAGTAGTACCACTATATAGGGAATAGGGCTCTGGTCTATAGTAGTACCACTATATAGGGAACAGGGCTCTGGTCTATAGTAGTACCACTATATAGGGAATAGGGCTCTGGTCTATAGTAGTACCACTATATAGGGAATAGGGCCCTGGTCTATAGTAGTACCACTATATAGGGAACAGGGCTCTGGTCTATAGTAGTACCACTATATAGGGAACAGGGCTCTGGTCTATAGTAGTACCACTATATAGGGAATAGGGCTCTGGTCTATAGTAGTACCACTATATAGGGAACAGGGCTCTGGTCTATAGTAGTACCACTATATAGGGAACAGGGCTCTGGTCTATAGTAGTACCACTATATAGGGAATAGGGCTCTGGTCTATAATAGTACCACTATATAGGAATAGGGCTCTGGTCTATAGTAGTACCACTATATAGGGAATAGGGCTCTGGTCTATAGTAGTACCACTATATAGGGAATAGGGCTCTGGTCTATAGTAGTACCACTATATAGGGAACAGGGCTCTGGTCTATAGTAGTACCACTATATAGGAATAGGGCTCTGGTCTATAGTAGTACCACTATATAGGAACAGGGCTCTGGTCTATAGTAGTACCACTATATAGGGAATAGGGCTCTGGTCTATAGTAGTACCACTATATAGGGAACAGGGCTCTGGTCTATAGTAGTACCACTATATAGGGAACAGGGCTCTGGTCTATAGTAGTACCACTATATAGGGAACAGGGCTCTGGTCTATAGTAGTACCACTATATAGGGAACAGGGCTCTGGTCTATAGTAGTACCACTATATAGGGAACAGGGCTCTGGTCTATAGTAGTACCACTATATAGGGAATAGGGCTCTGGTCTATAGTAGTACCACTATATAGGAACAGGGCTCTGGTCTATAGTAGTACCACTATATAGGGAATAGGGCTCTGGTCTATAGTAGTACCACTATATAGGGGATAGGGCTCTGGTCTATAGTAGTACCACTATATAGGGAACAGGGCTCTGGTCTATAGTAGTACCACTATATAGGGAACAGGGCTCTGGTCTATAGTAGTACCACTATATAGGGAATAGGGCTCTGGTCTATAGTAGTACCACTATATAGGGAACAGGGCTCTGGTCTATAGTAGTACCACTATATAGGGAACAGGGCTGACTGGTCTATAGTAGTACCACTATATAGGGAACAGGGCTCTGGTCTATAGTAGTACCACTATATAGGGAACAGGGCTCTGGTCTATAGTAGTACCACTATATAGGGAACAGGGCTCTGGTCTATAGTAGTACCACTATATAGGGAATAGGGCTCTGGTCTATAGCAGTACCACTATATAGGGAACAGGGCTCTGGTCTATAGTAGTACCACTATATAGGGAATAGGGCTCTGGTCTATAGTAGTACCACTATATAGGGAATAGGGCTCTGGTCTATAGTAGTACCACTATATAGGGAACAGGGCTCTGGTCTATAGTAGTACCACTATATAGGGAATAGGGCTCTGGTCTATAGTAGTACCACTATATAGGGAATAGGGCTCTGGTCTATAGTAGTACCACTATATAGGGAATAGGGCTCTGGTCTATAGTAGTACCACTATATAGGGAATGGGGCTCTGGTCTATAGTAGTACCACTATATAGGGAACAGGGCTCTGGTCTATAGTAGTACCACTATATAGGGAACAGGGCTCTGGTCTATAGTAGTACCACTATATAGGGAATAGGGCTCTGGTCTATAGTAGTGCACTATATAGGGAATAGGGCTCTGGTCTATAGTAGTACCACTATATAGGGAATAGGGCTCTGGTCTATAGTAGTACCACTATATAGGGAACAGGGCTCTGGTCTATAGTAGTACCACTATATAGGGAACAGGGCTCTGGTCTATAGTAGTACCACTATATAGGGAACAGGGCTCTGGTCTATAGTAGTACCACTATATAGGGAATAGGGCCCTGGTCTATAGTAGTGTACTATATAGGGAATAGGGCTCTGGTCTATAGTAGTACCACTATATAGGGAACAGGGCTCTGGTCTATAGTAGTACCACTATATAGGGAACAGGGCTCTGGTCTATAGTAGTACCACTATATAGGGAACAGGGCTCTGGTCTATAGTAGTACCACTATATAGGGAACAGGGCTCTGGTCTATAGTAGTACCACTATATAGGGAACAGGGCTCTGGTCTATAGTAGTACCACTATATAGGGAACAGGGCTCTGGTCTATAGTAGTACCACTATATAGGGAACAGGGCTCTGGTCTATAGTAGTACCACTATATAGGGAACAGGGCTCTGGTCTATAGTAGTACCACTATATAGGGAACAGGGCTCTGGTCTATAGTAGTACCACTATATAGGGAACAGGGCTCTGGTCTATAGTAGTACCACTATATAGGGAATAGGGCTCTGGTCTATAGTAGTACCACTATATAGGGAATAGGGCTCTGGTCTATAGTAGTACCACTATATAGGGAATAGGGCTCTGGTCTATAGTAGTACCACTATATAGGGAACAGGGCTCTGGTCTATAGTAGTACCACTATATAGGGAATAGGGCTCTGGTCTATAGTAGTACCACTATATAGGGAACAGGGCTCTGGTCTATAGTAGTACCACTATATAGGGAATAGGGCTCTGGTCTATAGTAGTACCACTATATAGGGAATAGGGCTCTGGTCTATAGTAGTACCACTATATAGGGAACAGGGCTCTGGTCTATAGTAGTACCACTATATAGGGAATAGGGCTCTGGTCTATAGTAGTACCACTATATAGGGAACAGGGCTCTGGTCTATAGTAGTACCACTATATAGGGAACAGGGCTCTGGTCTATAGTAACTACAGCGTGTCATTCCTACCACAGAATTGATTGGTGATGACATCATGCAGCCTCAAGATGGCTGCCCTCAGATGAAGCAACAGCAACAACAGCAGCAGCATCAGTTGTCCCCTCAACCTCTGTACATTATGACCTTTGACCTGTTGGTGAGGTACCAGGACTCGGCTCTGGGACAGCTCTGTGTGGACAGTAACGTGGAGGGCAGCAGGCTGCATCTCTCTGGCAACGGGGTGGTCTTCCAGCACGTGGAGTAAGTCCACCCAATTCACATAGACTTTATTTATCCTACAGGAGGCCATTATGATATGGAGCAACAAGTCTCTCCATTATCAGTGATGATTAGAGACAGGAGTCTCCTGATCTACTGACCTGACTAGGAAACACTCTGGGCCCCTGTCGTCTATACCTACTGACTAGGAAACACTCTGGGGCCCCTGTTGTCTATACCTACTGACTAGGAAACACTCTGGGGCCCCTGTTGTCGTCTATACCTACTGACTAGGAAACACTCTTGGGCCCTGTTGTCTATACATTTACATTACATTTAAGTCATTTAGCAGACGCTCTTATCCAGAGCGACTTACAAATTGGTGCATTCACCTTATGACATCCAGTGGGACAGTCACTTAACAATAGTGCATCTAAAACTTAGGGGGGTGGGGTGAGAGGGATTACTTAACCTATCCTAGGTATTCCTTAAAGAGGTGGGGTTTCAGGTGTCTCCGGAAGGTGGTGATTGACTCCGCTGTCCTGGCGTCGTGAGGGAGTTTGTTCCACCATTGGGGGGCCAGGGCAGCGAACAGTTTTGACTGGGCTGAGCGGGAGCTGTACTTCCTCAGTGGTAGGGAGGCGAGCAGGCCAGAGGTGGATGAACGCAGTGCCCTTGTTTGGGTGTAGGGCCTGATCAGAGCCTGGAGGTACTGAGGTGCCGTTCCCCTCACAGCTCCGTAGGCAAGCACCATGGTCTTGTAGCGGATGCGAGCTTCAACTGGAAGCCAGTGGAGAGAACGGAGGAGCGGGGTGACGTGAGAGAACTTGGGAAGGTTGAACACCAGACGGGCTGCGGCGTTCTGGATGAGTTGAAGGGGTTTAATGGCACAGGCAGGGAGCCCAGCCAACAGCGAGTTGCAGTAATCCAGACGGGAGATGACAAGTGCCTGGATTAGGACCTGCGCCGCTTCCTGTGTGAGGCAGGGTCGTACTCTGCGGATGTTGTAGAGCATGAACCTACAGGAACGGGCCACCGCCTTGATGTTAGTTGAGAACGACAGGGTGTTGTCCAGGATCACGCCAAGGTTCTTGGCGCTCTGGGAGGAGGACACAATGGAGTTGTCGACCGTGATGGCGAGATCATGGAACGGGCAGTCCTTCCCGGGAGGAAGAGCAGCTCCGTCTTGCCGAGGTTCAGCTTGAGGTGGTGATCCGTCATCCACACTGATATGTCTGCCAGACATGCAGAGATGCGATTCGCCACCTGGTCATCAGAAGGGGGAAAGGAGAAGATTAATTGTGTGTCGTCTGCATAGCAATGATAAGAGAGACCATGTGAGGTTATGACAGAGCCAAGTGACTTGGTGTATAGCGAGAATAGGAGAGGGCCAAGAACAGAGCCCTGGGGGACACCAGTGGTGAGAGCGCGTGGTGAGGAGACAGATTCTCGCCACGCCACCTGGTAGGAGCGACCTGTCAGGTAGGACGCAATCCAAGCGTGGGCCGCGCCGGAGATGCCCAACTCGGAGAGGGTGGAGAGGAGGATCTGATGGTTCACAGTATCGAAGGCAGCCGATAGATCTAGAAGGATGAGAGCAGAGGAGAGAGAGTTAGCTTTAGCAGTGCGGAGCGCCTCCGTGATACAGAGGAGAGCAGTCTCAGTTGAATGACTA
>NC_060177.1:2898488-2923488 GCF_021184085.1 Oncorhynchus gorbuscha
TATAGAGGGAGGTACAGGAAGTAGGACAGTAGTAGCAGACCTACAGTATAGAGGGAGGTACAGGAAGTAGGACAGTAGTAGCAGACCTACAGTATAGAGGGAGGTGCAGGAAGTAGGACAGTAGTAGCAGACATACAGTATAGGGGGAGGTGCAGTAAGTAGGCCAGTAGTAGTAGACATACAGTATAGGGGGAGGTACAGTAAGTAGGACAGTAGCAGACATACAGTATAGGGGGAGGTACAGTAAGTAGGACAGTAGCAGACATACAGTATAGGGGGAGGTGCAGTAAGTACAGTATAGAGGGAGGTACAGTAAGTAGGACAGTAGCAGACACAGTATAGAGGGAGGTACAGTAAGTAGGACAGTAGTAGCAGACATACAGTATAGAGGGAGGTACAGTAAGTAGGACAGTAGTAGCAGACATACAGTATAGGGGGAGGTACAGTAAGTACAGTATAGAGGGAGGTGCAGTAAGTAGGGCAGTAGTAGCAGACCTACAGTATAGGGGGAGGTGCAGTAAGTAGGACAGTAGTAGCAGACCTATAGTATAGGGGGAGGTACAGTAAGTACAGTATAGGGGGAGGTGCAGTAAGTACAGTATAGGGGGAGGTGCAGTAAGTAGGACAGTAGTAACAGAGATACAGTATAGGGGGAGGTGCAGTAAGTAGGACAGTAGTAGCAGACCTACAGTATAGGGGGAGGTGCAGTAAGTAGGACAGTAGTAGCAGACATACAGTATAGGGGGAGGTGCAGTAAGTAGGACAGTAGTAGCAGACCTACAGTATAGGGGGAGGTGCAGTAAGTAGGACAGTAGTAGCAGACCTATAGTATAGGGGGAGGTACAGTAAGTACAGTATAGGGGGAGGTGCAGTAAGTACAGTATAGGGGGAGGTGCAGTAAGTAGGACAGTAGTAACAGAGATACAGTATAGGGGGAGGTGCAGTAAGTAGGACAGTAGTAGCAGACCTACAGTATAGGGGGAGGTGCAGTAAGTAGGACAGTAGTAGCAGACATACAGTATAGGGGGAGGTGCAGTAAGTAGGACAGTAGTAGCAGACCTACAGTATAGGGGAGGTGCAGTAAGTACAGTATAGAGGGAGGTGCAGTAAGTACAGTATAGGGGGAGGTGCAGTAAGTAGGACAGTAGTAGCAGAGATACAGTATAGGGGGAGGTGCAGTAAGTAGGACAGTAGTAGCAGAGATACAGTATAGGGGAGGTGCAGTAAGTAGGACAGTAGTAGCAGAGATACAGTATAGGGGGAGGTGCAGTAAGTACAGTATAGGGGAGGTGCAGTAAGTAGGACAGTAGTAGCAGACCTACAGTATAGGGGGAGGTGCAGTAAGTACAGTATAGGGGGAGGTGCAGTAAGTACAGTATAGGGGAGGTGCAGTAAGTAGGACAGTAGTAGCAGACATACAGTATAGGGGAGGTGCAGTAAGTAGGACAGTAGTAGCAGACATACAGTATAGGGGGAGGTGCAGTAAGTAAGACAGTAGCAGACATACAGTATAGGGGGAGGTGCAGTAAGTAGGCCAGTAGTAGCAGACATACAGTATAGGGGAGGTGCAGTAAGTAGGACAGTAGTAGCAGACATACAGTATAGGGGGAGGTGCAGTAAGTAAGACAGTAGCAGACATACAGTATAGGGGGAGGTGCAGTAAGTAGGCCAGTAGTAGCAGACATACAGTATAGAGGGAGGTACAGTAAGTAGGACAGTAGTAGCAGACATACAGTATAGGGGGAGGTGCAGTAAGTAGGACAGTAGCAGACATACAGTATAGGGGAGGTACAGTAAGTAGGACAGTAGTAGCAGACATACAGTATAGGGGGAGGTGCAGTAAGTACAGTATAGGGGGAGGTGCAGTAAGTACAGTATAGGGGAGGTGCAGTAAGTACAGTATAGGGGGAGGTGCAGTAAGTACAGTATAGGGGAGGTGCAGTAAGTACAGTATAGGGGGAGGTGCAGTAAGTACAGTATAGGGGGAGGTGCAGTAAGTACAGTATAGAGGGAGGTGCAGTAAGTACAGTATAGAGGGAGGTGCAGTAAGTACAGTATAGAGGGAGGTGCAGTAAGTACAGTATAGCGGGAGGTGCAGTAAGTACAGTATAGGGGGAGGTGCAGTAAGTAGGACAGTAGCAGACATACAGTATAGGGGGAGGTACAGTAAGTAGGACAGTAGCAGACATACAGTATAGGGGGAGGTGCAGTAAGTAGGACAGTAGTAGACATACAGTATAGGGGGAGGTGCAGTAAGTAGGACAGTAGCAGACATACAGTATAGGGGGAGGTACAGTAAGTAGGACAGTAGCAGACATACAGTATAGGGGGAGGTGCAGTAAGTAGGACAGTAGTAGACATACAGTATAGGGGGAGGTACAGTAAGTAGGACAGTAGCAGAATAGGGGGAGAGAAGTCCACTATAATAACAGGCTCTGGTAGAATAGGGGGAGAGAAGTCCACTATAATAACAGGCTCTGGTAGAATAGGGGGAGAGAAGTTCACTATAATAACAGGCTGGTAGAATAGGGGGAGAGAAGTCCACTATAATAACAGGCTCTGGTAGAATAGGGGGAGAGAAGTTCACTATAATAACAGGCTCTGGTAGAATAGGGGGAGAGAAGTCCACTATAATAACAGGCTCTGGTAGAATAGGGGGAGAGAAGTCCACTATAATAACAGGCTCTGGTAGAATAGGGGGAGAGAAGTTCACTATAATAACAGGGCTCTGGTAGAATAGGGGGAGAGAAGTTCACTATAATAACAGGGCTCTGGTAGAATAGGAGAGAAGTTCACTATAATAACAGGGCTCTGGTAGAATAGGGGGAGAGAAGTCCACTATAATTACAGGCTCTGGTAGAATAGGGGGAGAGAAGTCCACTATAATAACAGGCTCTGGTAGAATAGGGGGAGAGAAGTTCACTATAATAACAGGCTGGTAGAATAGGGGGAGAGAAGTTCACTATAATAACAGGCTCTGGTAGAATAGGGGGAGAGAAGTCCACTATAATAACAGGCTCTGGTAGAATAGGGGGAGAGAAGTTCACTATAATAACAGGCTCTGGTAGAATAGGGGGAGAGAAGTTCACTATAATAACAGGCTCTGGTAGAATAGGGGGAGAGAAGTCCACTATAATAACATGCTCTGGTAGAATAGGGGGAGAAAAAGTTCACTATAATAACAGGGGAGAGAAGTTCACTATAATAACAGGCTCTGGTAGAATAGGGTGAGAGAAGTTCACTATAATAACAGGCTCTGGTAGAATAGGGGGAGAGAAGTTCACTATAATAACAGGCTCTGGTAGAATAGGGGGAGAGAAGTCCACTATAATAACAGGCTCTGGTAGAATAGGGGGAGAGAAGTCCACTATAATAACAGGCTCTGGTAGAATAGGGGGAGAGAAGTCCACTATAATAACAGGCTCTGGTAGAATAGGGGGAGAGAAGTTCACTATAATAACAGGCTCTGGTAGAATAGGGGGAGAGAAGTCCACTATAATAACAGGCTCTGGTAGAATAGGGGGAGAGAAGTTCACTATAATAACAGGCTCTGGTAGAATAGGGGGAGAGAAGTTCACTATAATAACAGGGCTCTGGTAGAATAGGGGGAGAGAAGTCCACTATAATAACAGGCTCTGGTAGAAGTCTGGTAGTGATGTTCTACATCCCTAATGGCACCCTATTCCTTATATATGGTGCACTACTAAGAGCCCTAACCAAGTGCACTATGTCCTCTCTCCCCCGTTTCCTCTCTCCCCTGTCCCAGCACCCAGAGCTCCTGTCCAACCCCAGGAAGAGCAGCTGGATCGTATTCGGTCACAGTCTCCAGATCAGGGCCGACGGAGCGATGTTCAGACACATCCTCAACTTCCTGAGATGTGGACGCCTGTTGCTGCCCTCTGTGTTCAAGTACAGTAGGGAGCTGGGAATCTGGACACAGCAGCGAGCCAAAATGGCCGCTCTTATCGGTCAATACCAACCATTTTTGTGTCCATGTCGTGCAGGGAATGGCGGCTGCTGTGCCATGAGGTAGAGGAGTTTCAGATCCCAGCTCTGACTGGAGCCCTGGAGGACTGTTCTGACTACAGGTGAGAGAGAAGGGCCCCGCTATTACCATCAACCTGTCAGTCACTACAGGTGAGAGAGAAGGGCCCCACTATATACCATCAACCTGTCAGTCACTACAGGTGAGAGAGAAGGGCCCCGCTATTACCATCAACCTGTCAGTCACTACAGGTGAGAGAGAAGGGCCCCGCTATTACCATCAACCTGTCAGTCACTACAGGTGAGAGAGAAGGGCCCCGCTATTACCATCAACCTGTCAGTCATTACAGGTGAGAGAGAAGGACCCACTATTACCATCAACCTGTCAGTCACTACAGGTGAGAGAGAAGGGCCCCGCTATTACCATCAACCTGTCAGTCACTACAGGTGAGAGAGAAGGGCCCCGCTATTACCATCAACCTGTCAGTCATTACAGGTGAGAGAGAAGGGCCCCACTATATACCATCAACCTGTCAGTCACTACAGGTGAGAGAGAAGGGCCCCACTATATACCATCAACCTGTCAGTCACTACAGGTGAGAGAGAAGGGCCCCACTATATACCATCAACCTGTCAGTCACTACAGGTGAGAGAGAAGGGCCCCACTATATACCATCAACCTGTCAGTCACTACAGGTGAGAGAGAAGGGCCCCACTATATACCATCAACCTGTCAATCACTACAGGTGAGAGAGAAGGGCCCCACTATATACCATCAACCTGTCAGTCACTACAGGTGAGAGAGAAGGGCCCCACTATATACCATTAACCTGTCAGTCACTACAGGTGAGAGAGAAGGGCCCCACTATATACCATCAACCTGTCAATCACTACAGGTGAGAGAGAAGGGCCCCACTATATACCATCAACCTGTCCGTCACTACAGGTGAGAGAGAAGGGCCCCACTATATACCATCAACCTGTCAGTCACTACAGGTGAGAGAGAAGGGCCCCACTATATACCATCAACCTGTCAGACACTACAGGTGAGAGAGAAGGGCCCCGCTATTACCATCAACCTGTCAGTCACTACAGGTGAGAGAGAAGGGCCCCGCTATTACCATCAACCTGTCAGTCACTACAGGTGAGAGAGAAGGGCCCCACTATATACCATCAACCTGTCAGACACTACAGGTGAGAGAGAAGGGCCCCGCTATTACCATCAACCTGTCAGTCACTACAGGTGAGAGAGAAGGGCCCCGCTATTACCATCAACCTGTCAGTCACTACAGGTGAGAGAGAAGGGCCCCACTATATACCATCAACCTGTCAGTCACTACAGGTGAGAGAGAAGGGCCCCACTATATACCATCAACCTGTCAGTCACTACAGGTGAGAGAGAAGGGCCCCACTATATACCATCAACCTGTCAATCACTACAGGTGAGAGAGAAGGGCCCCACTATATACCATCAACCTGTCAGACACTACAGGTGAGAGAGAAGGGCCCCACTATATACCATCAACCTGTCAGACACTACAGGTGAGAGAGAAGGGCCCCACTATATACCATCAACCTGTCAATCACTACAGGTGAGAGAGAAGGGCCCCACTATATACCATCAACCTGTCAGACACTACAGGTGAGAGAGAAGGGCCCCACTATATACCATCAACCTGTCAGACACTACAGGTGAGAGAGAAGGGCCCCACTATATACCATCAACCTGTCAATCACTACAGGTGAGAGAGAAGGGCCCCACTATATACCATCAACCTGTCAGACACTACAGGTGAGAGAGAAGGGCCCCACTATATACCATCAACCTGTCAATCACTACAGGTGAGAGAGAAGGGCCCCACTATATACCATCAACCTGTCAGACACTACAGGTGAGAGAGAAGGGCCCCACTATATACCATCAACCTGTCAGTCACTACAGGTGAGAGAGAAGGGCCCCACTATATACCATCAACCTGTCAGTCACTACAGGTGAGAGAGAAGGGCCCCACTATATACCATCAACCTGTCAGTCACTACAGGTGAGAGAGAAGGGCCCCACTATATACCATCAACCTGTCAGTCACTACAGGTGAGAGAGAAGGGCCCCACTATATACCATCAACCTGTCAGTCACTACAGGTGAGAGAGAAGGGCCCCACTATATACCATCAACCTGTCAATCACTACAGGTGAGAGAGAAGGGCCCCACTATATACCATCAACCTGTCAGTCACTACAGGTGAGAGAGAAGGGCCCCACTATATACCATCAACCTGTCAGTCACTACAGGTGAGAGAGAAGGGCCCCACTATATACCATCAACCTGTCAGTCACTACAGGTGAGAGAGAAGGGCCCCACTATTACCATCAACCTGTCAGACACTACAGGTGAGAGAGAAGGGCCCCACTATATACCATCAACCTGTCAGTCACTACAGGTGAGAGAGAAGGGCCCCACTATATACCATCAACCTGTCAGTCACTACAGGTGAGAAAGAAGGGCCCCGCTATATACCATCAACCTGTCAGTCACTACAGGTGAGAGAGAAGGGCCCCACTATATACCATCAACCTGTCAGTCACTACAGGTGAGAGAGAAGGGCCCCGCTATTACCATCAACCTGTCAGTCACTACAGGTGAGAGAGAAGGGCCCCACTATATACCATCAACCTGTCAGACACTACAGGTGAGAGAGAAGGGCCCCGCTATATACCATTAACCTGTCAGTCACTACAGGTGAGAGAGAAGGGCCCCGCTATATACCATTAACCTGTCAGTCACTACAGGTGAGAGAGAAGGGCCCCACTATATACCATCAACCTGTCAGACACTACAGGTGAGAGAGAAGGGCCCCACTATATACCATCAACCTGTCAGTCACTACAGGTGAGAGAGAAGGGCCCCACTATATACCATCAACCTGTCAGTCACTACAGGTGAGAGAGAAGGGCCCCACTATATACCATCAACCTGTCAGTCACTACAGGTGAGAGAGAAGGGCCCCACTATATACCATCAACCTGTCAGTCACTACAGGTGAGAGAGAAGGGCCCCACTATATACCATCAACCTGTCAGTCACTACAGGTGAGAGAGAAGGGCCCCACTATATACCATCAACCTGTCAATCACTACAGGTGAGAGAGAAGGGCCCCACTATATACCATCAACCTGTCAGTCACTACAGGTGAGAGAGAAGGGCCCCACTATATACCATCAACCTGTCAGTCACTACAGGTGAGAGAGAAGGGCCCCACTATATACCATCAACCTGTCAGTCACTACAGGTGAGAGAGAAGGGCCCCACTATTACCATCAACCTGTCAGACACTACAGGTGAGAGAGAAGGGCCCCACTATATACCATCAACCTGTCAGTCACTACAGGTGAGAGAGAAGGGCCCCACTATATACCATCAACCTGTCAGTCACTACAGGTGAGAGAGAAGGGCCCCACTATACACCATCAACCTGTCAGTCACTACAGGTGAGAGAGAAGGGCCCCACTATATACCATCAACCTGTCAGTCACTACAGGTGAGAGAGAAGGGCCCCACTATATACCATCAACCTGTCAATCACTACAGGTGAGAGAGAAGGGCCCCACTATATACCATCAACCTGTCAGTCACTACAGGTGAGAGAGAAGGGCCCCACTATATACCATCAACCTGTCAGTCACTACAGGTGAGAGAGAAGGGCCCCACTATATACCATCAACCTGTCAGTCACTACAGGTGAGAGAGAAGGGCCCCGCTATATACCATCAACCTGTCAATCACTACAGGTGAGAGAGAAGGGCCCCACTATATACCATCAACCTGTCAGTCACTACAGGTGAGAGAGAAGGGCCCCGCTATATACCATCAACCTGTCAATCACTACAGGTGAGAGAGAAGGGCCCCGCTATATACCATCAACCTGTCAATCACTACAGGTGAGAGAGAAGGGCCCCGCTATTACCATCATTTTCAACTCAATAAGCAATGATCATGAAACGTCATTTTGACTGATTTGATGGTCAGTTGGGGACTGGTGACTGGCCTAGTGTTGTGATTGGCCAGTTGGGGACTGGTGACTGGCCTAGTGTTGTGATTGGTCAGTTGGGGACTGGTGACTGGCCTAGTGTTGTGATTGGTCAGTTGGGGACTGGTGACTGGCCTAGTGTTGTGATTGGTCAGTTGGGGACTGGTGACTGGCCTAGTGTTGTGATTGGTCAGTTGGGGACTGGTGACTGGCCTAGTGTTGTGATTGGCCAGTTGGGGACTGGTGACTGGCCTAGTGTTGTGATTGGTCAGTTGGGGACTGGTGACTGGCCTAGTGTTGTGATTGGTCAGTTGGGGACTGGTGACTGGCCTAGTGTTGTGATTGGTCAGTTGGGGACTGGTGACTGGCTTAGTGTTGTGATTGGTCAGTTGGGGACTGGTGACTGGCTTCGTGTTGTGATTGGTCAGTTGGGGACTGGTGACTGGCTTAGTGTTGTGATTGGTCAGTTGGGGACTGGTGACTGGCTTCGTGTTGTGATTGGTCAGTTGGGGACTGGTGACTGGCTTCGTGTTGTGATTGGTCAGTTGGGGACTGGTGACTGGCCTAGTGTTATGATTGGTCAGTTGGGGACTGGTGACTGGCTTAGTGTTGTGATTGGCCAGTTGGGGACTGGTGACTGGCTTAGTGTTGTGATTGGTCAGTTGGGGACTGGTGACTGGCCTAGTGTTGTGATTGGTCAGTTGGGGACTGGTGACTGGCCTAGTGTTGTGATTGGTCAGTTGGGGACTGGTGACTGGCTTAGTGTTGTGATTGGTCAGTTGGGGACTGGTGACTGGCCTAGTGTTGTGATTGGTCAGTTGGGGACTGGTGACTGGCCTAGTGTTGTGATTGGTCAGTTGGGGACTGGTGACTGGCTTAGTGTTGTGATTGGTCAGTTGGGGACTGGTGACTGGCTTAGTGTTGTGATTGGTCAGTTGGGGACTGGTGACTGGCTTAGTGTTGTGATTGGTCAGTTGGGGACTGGTGACTGGCTTAGTGTTGTGATTGGTCAGTTGGGGACTGGTGACTGGCTTAGTGTTGTGACTGGCTTAGTGTTGTGATTGGTCAGTTGGGGACTGGTGACTGGCTTAGTGTTGTGATTGGTCAGTTGGGGACTGGTGACTGGCTTAGTGTTGTGATTGGTCAGTTGGGGACTGGTGACTGGCCTAGTGTTGTGATTGGTCAGTTGGGGACTGGTGACTGGCCTAGTGTTGTGATTGGTCAGTTGGGGACTGGTGAATGGCTTAGTGTTGTGATTGGCCAGTTGGGGACTGGTGACTGGCCTAGTGTTGTGATTGGTCAGTTGGGGACTGGTGACTGGCCTATTGTTGTGATTGGTCAGTTGGGGACTGGTGACTGGCCTAGTGTTGTGATTGGTCAGTTGGGGACTGGTGACTGGCTTAGTGTTGTGATTGGTCAGTTGGGGACTGGTGACTGGCCTAGTGTTGTGATTGGTCAGTTGGGGACTGGTGACTGGCCTAGTGTTGTGATTGGTCAGTTGGGGACTGGTGACTGGCTTAGTGTTGTGATTGGTCAGTTGGGGACTGGTGACTGGCCTAGTGTTGTGATTGGTCAGTTGGGGACTGGTGACTGGCCTAGTGTTATGATTGGTCAGTTGGGGACTGGTGACTGGCCTAGTGTTGTGATTGGTCAGTTGGGGACAGGTGACTGGTTTAGGGTTGTGATTGGTCAGTTAATAGAAGAGTCTCGTACTGTGTGGTGTGTCTGTACTCAGGGCCTGGTGACTGGCTTAGTGTTGTGATTGGTCAGTTGGGGACAGGTGACTGGCTTAGTGTTGTGATTGGTCAGTTAATAGAAGAGTCTCGGACTGTGTGGTGTGTCTGTACTCAGGGCCTGGTGACTGGCTTAGTGTTGTGATTGGTCAGTTAATAGAAGAGTCTCGGACTGTGTGGTGTGTCTGTACTCAGGGCCTTGTGACTGGCCTAGTGTTGTGATTGGTCAGTTAATAGAAGAGTCTCGGACTGTGTGGTGTGTCTGTACTCAGGGCCTGGTGACTGGCCTAGTGTTGTGATTGGTCAGTTAATAGAAGAGTCTCGGACTGTGTGGTGTGTCTGTACTCAGGGCCTTGTGACTGGCCTAGTGTTGTGATTGGTCAGTTAATAGAAGAGTCTCGGACTGTGTGGTGTGTCTGTACTCAGGGCCTTGTGACTGGCCTAGTGTTGTGATTGGTCAGTTAATAGAAGAGTCTCTGACTGTGTGGTGTGTCTGTACTCAGGGCCTGGTGTGAGAGCAACACGCCTGCTGCCGGTAACCAGTCTTCCTCTTCAGCCGAGTCCTTCCTCTTTTACAACCAAGATCAAGATGTTTTCACGGGGATCGGTTACCAACCGGTACGTTCCTGCTGGCCTTTTGTCTTGGCTTTGTCAAACACACACAACCCGGAGGGAGGGGGGTGTTCCATGTGAATTGAATAAGTGTCTCAGAGGAAGGAGGGCTGATCTAGGATCAGATCTATCTTGTCCATGCGATCTGATTATTTTAGGATGATCTAATAGACCAAACTGATCCTATATCAGCCCTCCTTTACTCTGAGAAGGTGTATGACTACAGGCCCTGATCCAGTTTGGACAGGTGTCAAAGTCAACCTCTTACACAGTTACACTCTTGAGTTGTTGTTGTTGTAGCTTGATCACTAGGAACTCATCCAAGGAATTTAATTTGAGCTCCACCCTGCAGGTAGAGGTGGGGAAGGATCATATTAGATGTCCCAGGGTGCTTAGTGGTAGAGGAAGGATCATATTAGATGTCCCAGGGTACTTAGTGATAGAGGAAGGATCATATTAGATGTCCCAGGGTGCTTAGTGGTAGAGGAAGGATCATATTAGATGTCCCAGGGTGCTTAGTGGTAGAGGAAGGATCATATTAGATGTCCCAGGGTGCTTAGTGGTAGAGGAAGGATCATATTAGATGTCCCAGGGTGCTTAGTGGTAGAGGAAGGATCATATTAGATGTCCCAGGGTGCTTAGTGGTAGAGGAAGGATCATATTAGATGTCCCAGGGTACTTAGTGGTAGAGGAAGGATCATATTAGATGTCCCAGGGTGCTTAGAGGAAGGATCATATTAGATGTCCCAGGGTGCTTAGTGGTAGAGGAAGGATCATATTAGATGTCCCAGGGTGCTTAGTGGTAGAGGAAGGATCATATTAGATGTCCCAGGGTGCTTAGTGGTAGAGGAAGGATCATATTAGATGTCCCAGGGTGCTTAGTGGTAGAGGAAGGATCATATTAGATGTCCCAGGGTACTTAGTGATAGAGGATGGATCATGTTAGATGTCCCAGGGTGCTTAGAGGAAGGATCATATTAGATGTCCCAGGGTGCTTAGAGGAAGGATCATATTAGATGTCCCAGGGTACTTAGTGATACTCTACTCCACTCCGCAGGAGAGCATGGATGTAAGTCCATCCCAAACACAAGATGGAGTCAGTCCTGAAGACTCCTTCATCTCAGTGGGTGAGGACATCTGTCCCTTGGTGGAACCAGAGAACGAGCTGAGACGGAGAGACTGTCTGCTTCAGAGACGAGAGGAGAGCAGACAGGTCAATACAGAGGACAGAATAGAGCCAAGCCAGCTGTCGCCAGCTCCTCTACAGTCAACAGTAGAGTCAACAGTACAGTCTGGTGGTCAGACCAGTCACCTCTCAGTCCCCTCTGACAGACTGTCTCAGGACAATACCACGTCAGATACCACCAGCAAACTCTCATCTTCCCCTTTGGTACCAAACAGAACATTGGACACAATGGATATCAGAAAGCTATCCTCTTCTCTCTGCAGTGTAACACACCAACCTGACCATGCTAGTAAATTCTTCCCAACAGGGCTGAGTAGTCCAGGACAGAAACCAGTAGGTTCCAGACGCTTCTCGTCTCCTGGTCGATATCAGGGTGGTTTGGTAGAGAGGGCAACGCCAGACGGGCAAGATGAGATCTCTGCCTCTCTCCAGAGCATGATGGCAGAGACTGTGTTTCAGAGTGGGCCCAACACACAGTCCTGGGGGACGCCATCTGGGGAAGGGACCCTCTGCCCCTCCACAGGTTCCAGGGGCTCCACGCCTGACCCTATCCCTCCTGACCCACTCCCCAATCCAGCCTCAGCCAGGCTGTCTACCCTCACAGCCTTCCTGGCCAGACAGGGACTCCCTGGGGGCGCACAGGGGACAAGGTACCTCACACCAAGGGCCGATGTGGAGGGAGAGAGTCAGGGACGGAGCACAGTCAAGCCTAACAGCAGTACTCAGAGAGGTGAGGGATGCATGCTTCAAAATACGTACAAATGTAGTACGCATTCTAGAAGTTCCCTTTATAGAAGACCAAACAGACCAGACCAGGGTTTAGAGAAGACCAAGTAGACCAGATCGGGCTTTGGGGTTTATAGAAGACCAAACAGGCCAGACCGGGGTTTATAGAAGACCAAACAGGCCAGACCGGGGTTTATAGAAGACTAAACAGGCCAGACCGGGGTTTATAGAACACCAAACAGACCAGACCAGGGTTTATAGAAGACCAAACAGACCAGACCAGGGTTTATAGAAGACCAAACAGGCCAGACCGGGGTTTATAGAAGACCAAACAGACCAGACCGGGGTTTATAGAAGACCAAACAGACCAGACCGGGGTTTATAGAAGACCAAACAGACCAGGCTGGGGGTTTATAGAAGACCAAACAGACCAGGCTGGGGGTTTATAGAAGACCAAACAGACCAGGCTGGGGGTTTATAGAAGACCAAACAGACCAGACCGGGGTTTATAGAAGACCAAACAGGCCAGACCGGGGTTTATAGAAGACCAAACAGACCAGACCGGGGTTTATAGAAGACTAAACAGACCAGACCGGGGTTTATAGAAGACCAAACAGGCCAGACCGGGGTTTATAGAAGACCAAACAGACCAGACCGGGGTTTATAGAAGACCAAACAGACCAGACCGGGGTTTGGGTTTATAGAAGACCAAACAGACCAGACCGGGGTTTGGGTTTATAGAAGACCAAACAGACCAGGCCGAGGGTTTATAGAAGACCAAACAGACCAGACCAGGGTTTATAGAAGACCAAACAGACCAGGCTGGGGGTTTATAGAAAACCAAACAGACCAGGCTGGGGGTTTATAGAAGACCAAACAGACCAGGCTGGGGGTTTATAGAAGACCAAACAGACCAGGCTGGGGGTTTATAGAAGACCAAACAGACCAGGCTGGGGGTTTATAGAAGACCAAACAGACCAGGCTGGGGGTTTATAGAAGACCAAACAGACCAGGCTGGGGGTTTATAGAAGACCAAACAGACCAGACCGGGGTTTATAGAAGACCAAACAGACCAGACCGGGGTTTATAGAAGACCAAACAGACCAGACCGAGGGTTTATAGAAGACCAAACAGACCAGACCGGGGTTTATAGAAGACCAAACAGACCAGACTGGGGTTTGGGTTTATAGAAGACCAAACAGACCAGACCGGGGTTTATAGAAGACCAAACAGACCAGGCTGGGGGTTTATAGAAGACCAAACAGACCAAACAGACCAGACCGGGGTTTATAGAAGACCAAACAGACCAGACCGGGGTTTATAGAAGACCAAACAGACCAGACTGGGGTTTGGGTTTATAGAAGACCAAACAGACCAGACCGGGGTTTGGGTTTATAGAAGACCAAACAGACCAGACCGGGGTTTGGGTTTATAGAAGACCAAACAGACCAGACTGAGGGTTTATAGAAGACCAAACAGACCAGACCGGGGTTTATAGAAGACCAAACAGACCAGGCCGGGGATTTATAGAAGACCAAACAGACCAAACCGGGGTTTATAGAAGACCAAACAGACCAGACCGAGGGTTTATAGAAGACCAAACAGACCAGACCAGGGTTTATAGAAGACCAAACAGACCAGACCGGGTTTATAGAAGACCAAACAGACCATGCTGGGGGTTTATAGAAGACCAAACAGACCAGGCTGGGGGTTTATAGAAGACCAAACAGACCAGGCTGGGGGTTTATAGAAGACCAAACAGACCAGGCTGGGGGTTTATAGAAGACCAAACAGACCAGGCTGGGGGTTTATAGAAGACCAAACAGACCAGACCGGGGTTTATAGAAGACCAAACAGACCAGACCGGGGTTTATAGAAGACCAAACAGACCAGACCGAGGGTTTATAGAAGACCAGACCGGGGTTTATAGAAGACCAAACAGACCAGACTGGGGTTTGGGTTTATAGAAGACCAAACAGACCAGACCGGGGTTTATAGAAGACCAAACAGACCAGACCGGGGTTTATAGAAGACCAAACAGACCAGACTGGGGTTTGGGTTTATAGAAGACCAAACAGACCAGACCGGGGTTTGGGTTTATAGAAGACCAAACAGACCAGACCGGGGTTTGGGTTTATAGAAGACCAAACAGACCAGGCCGAGGGTTTATAGAAGACCAAACAGACCAGACCAGGGTTTATAGAAGACCAAACAGACCAGGCTGGGGGTTTATAGAAAACCAAACAGACCAGGCTGGGGGTTTATAGAAGACCAAACAGACCAGGCTGGGGGTTTATAGAAGACCAAACAGACCAGGCTGGGGGTTTATAGAAGACCAAACAGACCAGGCTGGGGGTTTATAGAAGACCAAACAGACCAGGCTGGGGGTTTATAGAAGACCAAACAGACCAGGCTGGGGGTTTATAGAAGACCAAACAGACCAGGCTGGGGGTTTATAGAAGACCAAACAGACCAGACCGGGGTTTATAGAAGACCAAACAGACCAGACCGGGGTTTATAGAAGACCAAACAGACCAGACCGAGGGTTTATAGAAGACCAAACAGACCAGACCGGGGTTTATAGAAGACCAAACAGACCAGACTGGGGTTTGGGTTTATAGAAGACCAAACAGACCAGACCGGGGTTTATAGAAGACCAAACAGGCCAGACCGGGGTTTATAGAAGACTAAACAGGCCAGACCGGGGTTTATAGAACACCAAACAGACCAGACCAGGGTTTATAGAAGACCAAACAGACCAGACCAGGGTTTATAGAAGACCAAACAGGCCAGACCGGGGTTTATAGAAGACCAAACAGACCAGACCGGGGTTTATAGAAGACCAAACAGACCAGACCGGGGTTTATAGAAGACCAAACAGACCAGGCTGGGGGTTTATAGAAGACCAAACAGACCAGGCTGGGGGTTTATAGAAGACCAAACAGACCAGGCTGGGGGTTTATAGAAGACCAAACAGACCAGACCGGGGTTTATAGAAGACCAAACAGGCCAGACCGGGGTTTATAGAAGACCAAACAGACCAGACCGGGGTTTATAGAAGACTAAACAGACCAGACCGGGGTTTATAGAAGACCAAACAGGCCAGACCGGGGTTTATAGAAGACCAAACAGACCAGACCGGGGTTTATAGAAGACCAAACAGACCAGACCGGGGTTTGGGTTTATAGAAGACCAAACAGACCAGACCGGGGTTTGGGTTTATAGAAGACCAAACAGACCAGGCCGAGGGTTTATAGAAGACCAAACAGACCAGACCAGGGTTTATAGAAGACCAAACAGACCAGGCTGGGGGTTTATAGAAAACCAAACAGACCAGGCTGGGGGTTTATAGAAGACCAAACAGACCAGGCTGGGGGTTTATAGAAGACCAAACAGACCAGGCTGGGGGTTTATAGAAGACCAAACAGACCAGGCTGGGGGTTTATAGAAGACCAAACAGACCAGGCTGGGGGTTTATAGAAGACCAAACAGACCAGGCTGGGGGTTTATAGAAGACCAAACAGACCAGACCGGGGTTTATAGAAGACCAAACAGACCAGACCGGGGTTTATAGAAGACCAAACAGACCAGACCGAGGGTTTATAGAAGACCAAACAGACCAGACCGGGGTTTATAGAAGACCAAACAGACCAGACTGGGGTTTGGGTTTATAGAAGACCAAACAGACCAGACCGGGGTTTATAGAAGACCAAACAGACCAGGCTGGGGGTTTATAGAAGACCAAACAGACCAGACCGGGGTTTATAGAAGACCAAACAGACCAGACCGGGGTTTATAGAAGACCAAACAGACCAGACCGGGGTTTATAGAAGACCAAACAGACCAGACTGGGGTTTGGGTTTATAGAAGACCAAACAGACCAGACCGGGGTTTGGGTTTATAGAAGACCAAACAGACCAGACCGGGGTTTGGGTTTATAGAAGACCAAACAGACCAGACTGAGGGTTTATAGAAGACCAAACAGACCAGACCGGGGTTTATAGAAGACCAAACAGACCAGGCCGGGGATTTATAGAAGACCAAACAGACCAAACCGGGGTTTATAGAAGACCAAACAGACCAGACCGAGGGTTTATAGAAGACCAAACAGACCAGACCAGGGTTTATAGAAGACCAAACAGACCAGACCGGGGTTTATAGAAGACCAAACAGACCAGGCTGGGGGTTTATAGAAGACCAAACAGACCAGGCTGGGGGTTTATAGAAGACCAAACAGACCAGGCTGGGGGTTTATAGAAGACCAAACAGACCAGGCTGGGGGTTTATAGAAGACCAAACAGACCAGGCTGGGGGTTTATAGAAGACCAAACAGACCAGGCTGGGGGTTTATAGAAGACCAAACAGACCAGACCGGGGTTTATAGAAGACCAAACAGACCAGACCGGGGTTTATAGAAGACCAAACAGACCAGACCGAGGGTTTATAGAAGACCAGACCGGGGTTTATAGAAGACCAAACAGACCAGACTGGGGTTTGGGTTTATAGAAGACCAAACAGACCAGACCGGGGTTTATAGAAGACCAAACAGACCAGACCGGGGTTTATAGAAGACCAAACAGACCAGACTGGGGTTTGGGTTTATAGAAGACCAAACAGACCAGACCGGGGTTTGGTTTTATAGAAGACCAAACAGACCAGACCGGGGTTTGGGTTTATAGAAGACCAAACAGACCAGGCCGAGGGTTTATAGAAGACCAAACAGACCAGACCAGGGTTTATAGAAGACCAAACAGACCAGGCTGGGGGTTTATAGAAAACCAAACAGACCAGGCTGGGGGTTTATAGAAGACCAAACAGACCAGGCTGGGGGTTTATAGAAGACCAAACAGACCAGGCTGGGGGTTTATAGAAGACCAAACAGACCAGGCTGGGGGTTTATAGAAGACCAAACAGACCAGGCTGGGGGTTTATAGAAGACCAAACAGACCAGGCTGGGGGTTTATAGAAGACCAAACAGACCAGGCTGGGGGTTTATAGAAGACCAAACAGACCAGACCGGGGTTTATAGAAGACCAAACAGACCAGACCGGGGTTTATAGAAGACCAAACAGACCAGACCGAGGGTTTATAGAAGACCAAACAGACCAGACCGGGGTTTATAGAAGACCAAACAGACCAGACTGGGGTTTGGGTTTATAGAAGACCAAACAGACCAGACCGGGGTTTATAGAAGACCAAACAGACCAGGCTGGGGGTTTATAGAAGACCAAACAGACCAGACCGGGGTTTATAGAAGACCAAACAGACCAGACCGGGGTTTATAGAAGACCAAACAGACCAGACCGGGGTTTATAGAAGACCAAACAGACCAGACCGAGGGTTTATAGAAGACCAAACAGACCAGACCGGGGTTTATAGAAGACCAAACAGACCAGACTGGGGTTTGGGTTTATAGAAGACCAAACAGACCAGACCGGGGTTTATAGAAGACCAAACAGACCAGGCTGGGGGTTTATAGAAGACCAAACAGACCAGACCGGGGTTTATAGAAGACCAAACAGACCAGACCGGGGTTTATAGAAGACCAAACAGACCAGACCGGGGTTTATAGAAGACCAAACAGACCAGACTGGGGTTTGGGTTTATAGAAGACCAAACAGACCAGACTGGGGTTTGGGTTTATAGAAGACCAAACAGACCAGACCGGGGTTTGGGTTTATAGAAGACCAAACAGACCAGACTGAGGGTTTATAGAAGACCAAACAGACCAGACCGGGGTTTATAGAAGACCAAACAGACCAGGCCGGGGGTTTATAGAAGACCAAACAGACCAAACCGGGGTTTATAGAAGACCAAACAGACCAGACCGAGGGTTTATAGAAGACCAAACAGACCAGACCAGGGTTTATAGAAGACCAAACAGACCAGACCGGGGTTTATAGAAGACCAAACAGACCAGGCTGGGGGTTTATAGAAGACCAAACAGACCAGGCTGGGGGTTTATAGAAGACCAAACAGACCAGGCTGGGGGTTTATAGAAGACCAAACAGACCAGACCAGGGTTTATAGAAGACCAAACAGACCAGACCGGGGTTTATAGAAGACCAAACAGACCAGGCTGGGGGTTTATAGAAGACCAAACAGACCAGGCTGGGGGTTTATAGAAGACCAAACAGACCAGGCTGGGGGTTTATAGAAGACCAAACAGACCAGGCTGGGGGTTTATAGAAGACCAAACAGACCAGGCTGGGGGTTTATAGAAGACCAAACAGACCAGACCGGGGTTTATAGAAGACCAAACAGACCAGACCGGGGTTTATAGAAGACCAAACAGACCAGACCGAGGGTTTATAGAAGACCAGACCGGGGTTTATAGAAGACCAAACAGACCAGACTGGGGTTTGGGTTTATAGAAGACCAAACAGACCAGACCGGGGTTTATAGAAGACCAAACAGACCAGACCGGGGTTTATAGAAGACCAAACAGACCAGTTTGGGGTTTGGGTTTATAGAAGACCAAACAGACCAGACCGGGGTTTGGGTTTATAGAAGACCAAACAGACCAGACCGGGGTTTGGGTTTATAGAAGACCAAACAGACCAGGCCGAGGGTTTATAGAAGACCAAACAGACCAGACCAGGGTTTATAGAAGACCAAACAGACCAGGCTGGGGGTTTATAGAAAACCAAACAGACCAGGCTGGGGGTTTGGGTTTATAGAAGACCAAACAGACCAGACTGAGGGTTTATAGAAGACCAAACAGACCAGACCGGGGTTTATAGAAGACCAAACAGACCAGGCCGGGGATTTATAGAAGACCAAACAGACCAAACCGGGGTTTATAGAAGACCAAACAGACCAGACCGAGGGTTTATAGAAGACCAAACAGACCAGACCAGGGTTTATAGAAGACCAAACAGACCAGACCGGGGTTTATAGAAGACCAAACAGACCAGGCTGGGGGTTTATAGAAGACCAAACAGACCAGGCTGGGGGTTTATAGAAGACCAAACAGACCAGGCTGGGGGTTTATAGAAGACCAAACAGACCAGGCTGGGGGTTTATAGAAGACCAAACAGACCAGGCTGGGGGTTTATAGAAGACCAAACAGACCAGGCTGGGGGTTTATAGAAGACCAAACAGACCAGACCGGGGTTTATAGAAGACCAAACAGACCAGACCGGGGTTTATAGAAGACCAAACAGACCAGACCGAGGGTTTATAGAAGACCAGACCGGGGTTTATAGAAGACCAAACAGACCAGACTGGGGTTTGGGTTTATAGAAGACCAAACAGACCAGACCGGGGTTTATAGAAGACCAAACAGACCAGACCGGGGTTTATAGAAGACCAAACAGACCAGACTGGGGTTTGGGTTTATAGAAGACCAAACAGACCAGACCGGGGTTTGGTTTTATAGAAGACCAAACAGACCAGACCGGGGTTTGGGTTTATAGAAGACCAAACAGACCAGGCCGAGGGTTTATAGAAGACCAAACAGACCAGACCAGGGTTTATAGAAGACCAAACAGACCAGGCTGGGGGTTTATAGAAAACCAAACAGACCAGGCTGGGGGTTTATAGAAGACCAAACAGACCAGGCTGGGGGTTTATAGAAGACCAAACAGACCAGGCTGGGGGTTTATAGAAGACCAAACAGACCAGGCTGGGGGTTTATAGAAGACCAAACAGACCAGGCTGGGGGTTTATAGAAGACCAAACAGACCAGGCTGGGGGTTTATAGAAGACCAAACAGACCAGGCTGGGGGTTTATAGAAGACCAAACAGACCAGACCGGGGTTTATAGAAGACCAAACAGACCAGACCGGGGTTTATAGAAGACCAAACAGACCAGACCGAGGGTTTATAGAAGACCAAACAGACCAGACCGGGGTTTATAGAAGACCAAACAGACCAGACTGGGGTTTGGGTTTATAGAAGACCAAACAGACCAGACCGGGGTTTATAGAAGACCAAACAGACCAGGCTGGGGGTTTATAGAAGACCAAACAGACCAGACCGGGGTTTATAGAAGACCAAACAGACCAGACCGGGGTTTATAGAAGACCAAACAGACCAGACCGGGGTTTATAGAAGACCAAACAGACCAGACCGAGGGTTTATAGAAGACCAAACAGACCAGACCGGGGTTTATAGAAGACCAAACAGACCAGACTGGGGTTTGGGTTTATAGAAGACCAAACAGACCAGACCGGGGTTTATAGAAGACCAAACAGACCAGGCTGGGGGTTTATAGAAGACCAAACAGACCAGACCGGGGTTTATAGAAGACCAAACAGACCAGACCGGGGTTTATAGAAGACCAAACAGACCAGACCGGGGTTTATAGAAGACCAAACAGACCAGACTGGGGTTTGGGTTTATAGAAGACCAAACAGACCAGACTGGGGTTTGGGTTTATAGAAGACCAAACAGACCAGACCGGGGTTTGGGTTTATAGAAGACCAAACAGACCAGACTGAGGGTTTATAGAAGACCAAACAGACCAGACCGGGGTTTATAGAAGACCAAACAGACCAGGCCGGGGTTTATAGAAGACCAAACAGACCAAACCGGGGTTTATAGAAGACCAAACAGACCAGACCGAGGGTTTATAGAAGACCAAACAGACCAGACCAGGGTTTATAGAAGACCAAACAGACCAGACCGGGGTTTATAGAAGACCAAACAGACCAGGCTGGGGGTTTATAGAAGACCAAACAGACCAGGCTGGGGGTTTATAGAAGACCAAACAGACCAGGCTGGGGGTTTATAGAAGACCAAACAGACCAGACCAGGGTTTATAGAAGACCAAACAGACCAGACCGGGGTTTATAGAAGACCAAACAGACCAGGCTGGGGGTTTATAGAAGACCAAACAGACCAGGCTGGGGGTTTATAGAAGACCAAACAGACCAGGCTGGGGGTTTATAGAAGACCAAACAGACCAGGCTGGGGGTTTATAGAAGACCAAACAGACCAGGCTGGGGGTTTATAGAAGACCAAACAGACCAGACCGGGGTTTATAGAAGACCAAACAGACCAGACCGGGGTTTATAGAAGACCAAACAGACCAGACCGAGGGTTTATAGAAGACCAGACCGGGGTTTATAGAAGACCAAACAGACCAGACTGGGGTTTGGGTTTATAGAAGACCAAACAGACCAGACCGGGGTTTATAGAAGACCAAACAGACCAGACCGGGGTTTATAGAAGACCAAACAGACCAGTTTGGGGTTTGGGTTTATAGAAGACCAAACAGACCAGACCGGGGTTTGGGTTTATAGAAGACCAAACAGACCAGACCGGGGTTTGGGTTTATAGAAGACCAAACAGACCAGGCCGAGGGTTTATAGAAGACCAAACAGACCAGACCAGGGTTTATAGAAGACCAAACAGACCAGGCTGGGGGTTTATAGAAAACCAAACAGACCAGGCTGGGGGTTTATAGAAGACCAAACAGACCAGGCTGGGGGTTTATAGAAGACCAAACAGACCAGGCTGGGGGTTTATAGAAGACCAAACAGACCAGGCTGGGGGTTTATAGAAGACCAAACAGACCAGGCTGGGGGTTTATAGAAGACCAAACAGACCAGGCTGGGGGTTTATAGAAGACCAAACAGACCAGGCTGGGGGTTTATAGAAGACCAAACAGACCAGACCGGGGTTTATAGAAGACCAAACAGACCAGACCGGGGTTTATAGAAGACCAAACAGACCAGACCGAGGGTTTATAGAAGACCAAACAGACCAGACCGGGGTTTATAGAAGACCAAACAGACCAGACTGGGGTTTGGGTTTATAGAAGACCAAACAGACCAGACCGGGGTTTATAGAAGACCAAACAGACCAGGCTGGGGGTTTATAGAAGACCAAACAGACCAGACCGGGGTTTATAGAAGACCAAACAGACCAGACCGGGGTTTATAGAAGACCAAACAGACCAGACCGGGGTTTATAGAAGACCAAACAGACCAGGCTGGGGGTTTATAGAAGACCAAACAGACCAGACCGGGGTTTATAGAAGACCAAACAGACCAGACCGGGGTTTATAGAAGACCAAACAGACCAGACCGGGGTTTATAGAAGACCAAACAGACCAGACTGGGGTTTGGGTTTATAGAAGACCAAACAGACCAGACCGGGGTTTGAGTTTATAGAAGACCAAACAGACCAGACCGGGGTTTGGGTTTATAGAAGACCAAACAGACCAGACTGAGGGTTTATAGAAGACCAAACAGACCAGACCGGGGTTTATAGAAGACCAAACAGACCAGGCCGGGGGTTTATAGAAGACCAAACAGACCAAACCGGGGTTTATAGAAGACCAAACAGACCAGACCGAGGGTTTATAGAAGACCAAACAGACCAGACCAGGGTTTATAGAAGACCAAACAGACCAGACCGGGGTTTATAGAAGACCAAACAGACCAGGCTGGGGGTTTATAGAAGACCAAACAGACCAGGCTGGGGGTTTATAGAAGACCAAACAGACCAGGCTGGGGGTTTATAGAAGACCAAACAGACCAGGCTGGGGGTTTATAGAAGACCAAACAGACCAGGCTGGGGGTTTATAGAAGACCAAACAGACCAGGCTGGGGGTTTATAGAAGACCAAACAGACCAGACCGGAGTTTATAGAAGACCAAACAGACCAGACCGGGGTTTATAGAAGACCAAACAGACCAGACCGAGGGTTTATAGAAGACCAGACCGGGGTTTATAGAAGACCAAACAGACCAGACTGGGGTTTGGGTTTATAGAAGACCAAACAGACCAGACCGGGGTTTATAGAAGACCAAACAGACCAGGCTGGGGGTTTATAGAAGACCAAACAGACCAAACCGGGGTTTATAGAAGACCAAACAGACCAGACCGGGGTTTATAGAAGACCAAACAGACCAGACCGGGGTTTATAGAAGACCAAACAGACCAGACTGGGGTTTGGGTTTATAGAAGACCAAACAGACCAGACCAGGGTTTGGGTTTATAGAAGACCAAACAGACCAGACCGGGGTTTGGGTTTATAGAAGACCAAACAGACCAGGCTGGGGGTTTATAGAAAACCAAACAGACCAGGCTGGGGGTTTATAGAAGACCAAACAGACCAGGCTGGGGGTTTATAGAAGACCAAACAGACCAGGCTGGGGGTTTATAGAAGACCAAACAGACCAGGCTGGGGGTTTATAGAAGACCAAACAGACCAGGCTGGGGGTTTATAGAAGACCAAACAGACCAGGCTGGGGGTTTATAGAAGACCAAACAGACCAGACCGGGGTTTATAGAAGACCAAACAGACCAGACCGGGGTTTATAGAAGACCAAACAGACCAGACCGAGGGTTTATAGAAGACCAAACAGACCAGACCGGGGTTTATAGAAGACCAAACAGACCAGACTGGGGTTTGGGTTTATAGAAGACCAAACAGACCAGACCGGGGTTTATAGAAGACCAGACCGGGGTTTATAGAAGACCAAACAGACCAGACTGGGGTTTGGGTTTATAGAAGACCAAACAGACCAGACCGGGGTTTATAGAAGACCAAACAGACCAGGCTGGGGGTTTATAGAAGACCAAACAGACCAAACCGGGGTTTATAGAAGACCAAACAGACCAGACCGGGGTTTATAGAAGACCAAACCGGGGTTTATAGAAGACCAAACAGACCAGACTGGGGTTTGGGTTTATAGAAGACCAAACAGACCAGACCGGGGTTTGGGTTTATAGAAGACCAAACAGACCAGACCGGGGTTTGGGTTTATAGAAGACTAAACAGACCAGGCCGAGGGTTTATAGAAGACCAAACAGACCAGACCAGGGTTTATAGAAGACCAAACAGACCAGGCTGGGGGTTTATAGAAAACCAAACAGACCAGGCTGGGGGTTTATAGAAGACCAAACAGACCAGGCTGGGGGTTTATAGAAGACCAAACAGACCAGGCTGGGGGTTTATAGAAAACCAAACAGACCAGGCTGGGGGTTTATAGAAGACCAAACAGACCAGGCTGGGGGTTTATAGAAGACCAAACAGACCAGGCTGGGGGTTTATAGAAGACCAAACAGACCAGGCTGGGGGTTTATAGAAGACCAAACAGACCAGACCGGGGTTTATAGAAGACCAAACAGACCAGACCGGGGTTTATAGAAGACCAAACAGACCAGACCGAGGGTTTATAGAAGACCAAACAGACCAGACCGGGGTTTATAGAAGACCAAACAGACCAGACTGGGGTTTGGGTTTATAGAAGACCAAACAGACCAGACCGGGGTTTATAGAAGACCAAACAGACCAGGCTGGGGGTTTATAGAAGACCAAACAGACCAGACCGGGGTTTATAGAAGACCAAACAGACCAGACCGGGGTTTATAGAAGACCAAACAGACCAGACCGGGGTTTATAGAAGACCAAACAGACCAGACTGGGGTTTGGGTTTATAGAAGACCAAACAGACCAGACCGGGGTTTGGGTTTATAGAAGACCAAACAGACCAGACCGGGGTTTGGGTTTATAGAAGACCAAACAGACCAGACTGAGGGTTTATAGAAGACCAAACAGACCAGACCGGGGTTTATAGAAGACCAAACAGACCAGGCCGGGGGTTTATAGAAGACCAAACAGACCAAACCGGGGTTTATAGAAGACCAAACAGACCAGACCGAGGGTTTATAGAAGACCAAACAGACCAGACCAGGGTTTATAGAAGACCAAACAGACCAGACCGGGGTTTATAGAAGACCAAACAGACCAGGCTGGGGGTTTATAGAAGACCA
>NC_060177.1:2928488-2965757 GCF_021184085.1 Oncorhynchus gorbuscha
TTTAGCCTACACTCTGTGTAGTATTTAGCCTACACTCTGTGTAGTATTTAGCCTACACTCTGTATAGTATTTAGCCTACACTCTGTATAGTATTTAGCCTACACTCTGTGTAGTATTTAGCCTACACTCTGTGTAGTATTTAGCCTACACTCTGTATAGTATTTAGCCTACACTCTGTGTAGTATTTAGCCTACACTCTGTGTAGTATTTAGCCTACACTCTGTGTAGTATTTAGCCTACACTCTGTATAGTATTTAGCCTACACTCTGTATAGTATTTAGCCGACACTCTGTATAGTATTTAGCCTACACTCTGTGTAGTAGTTAGCCTACACTCTGTATAGTCAGTGGCCACGTATTTTCCAAAGGTAAATTTTAAAAAACATACTTTTCCCCCTCAGGTTACGGAGCCGACAAAGACCTAAATGTGAGAGGAGATATCAAGAGTAAGTCCTTCACCTGTTACTGTGAGATGGTTTGATATCTATGTTACTGTGAGATGGTTTGATATCTATGTTACTGTGAGATGGTTTGATATCTATGTTACTGTGAGATGGTTGATATCTATGTTACTGTGCTCAGTAAACGCTGTGAGACCACTGCATGCAGTACGCCTCCCTGTCCACAAGGGGGAGATGGAGACAACTTTCTGAAATCAGTCTCATGGTAGTCTATGGTAACAGTCTCATGGTAGTAGATATAGAAGTCTATAGTGGTAGTCTACCGTAACAGTCTCATGGTAGTCTATAGTAACAGTCTCATGGTAGTAGATATTCTAGTCTATAGTAACAGTCTCATGGTAGTCTATAGTAACAGTCTCATGGTAGTAGATATTCTAGTCTATAGTAACAGTCTCATGGTAGTCTATAGTAACAGTCTCTTGGTAGTAGATATTCTAGTCTATAGTAACAGTCTCATGGTAGTCTATAGTAACAGTCTCATGGTAGTAGATATTCTAGTCTATAGTAACAGTCTCATGGTAGTCTATAGTAACAGTCTCATGGTAGTAGATATTCTAGTCTATAGTAACAGTCTCATGGTAGTCTATAGTAACAGTCTCATGGTAGTAGATATTCTAGTCTATAGTAACAGTCTCATGGTAGTCTATAGTAACAGTCTCATGGTAGTAGATATTCTAGTCTATAGTAACAGTCTCATGGTAGTAGATATTCTAGTCTATAGTAACAGTCTCATGGTAGTCTATGGTAACAGTCTCATGGTAGTAGATATTCTAGTCTATAGTAACAGTCTCATGGTAGTCTATAGTAACAGTCTCATGGTAGTAGATATTCTAGTCTATAGTAACAGTCTCATGGTAGTAGATATTCTAGTCTATAGTAACAGTCTCATGGTAGTCTATAGTAACAGTCTCATGGTAGTCTATAGTAACAGTCTCATGGTAGTAGATATTCTAGTCTATAGTAACAGTCTCATGGTAGTCTATAGTAACAGTCTCATGGTAGTCTATAGTAACAGTCTCATGGTAGTAGATATTCTAGTCTATAGTAACAGTCTCATGGTAGTCTATAGTAACAGTCTCATGGTAGTAGATATTCTAGTCTATAGTAACAGTCTCATGGTAGTCTATAGTAACAGTCTCTTGGTAGTAGATATTCTAGTCTATAGTAACAGTCTCATGGTAGTCTATAGTAACAGTCTCATGGTAGTCTATAGTAACAGTCTCATGGTAGTAGATATTCTAGTCTATAGTAACAGTCTCATGGTAGTCTATAGTAACAGTCTCTTGGTAGTAGATATTCTAGTCTATAGTAACAGTCTCATGGTAGTCTATAGTAACAGTCTCATGGTAGTCTATAGTAACAGTCTCTTGGTAGTAGATATTCTAGTCTATAGTAACAGTCTCATGGTAGTCTATAGTAACAGTCTCATGGTAGTCTATAGTAACAGTCTCATGGTAGTAGATATTCTAGTCTATAGTAACAGTCTCATGGTAGTCTATAGTAACAGTCTCATGGTAGTCTATAGTAACAGTCTCATGGTAGTAGATATTCTAGTCTATAGTAACAGTCTCATGGTAGTCTATAGTAACAGTCTCATGGTAGTAGATATTCTAGTCTATAGTAACAGTCTCATGGTAGTCTATAGTAACAGTCTCATGGTAGTAGATATTCTAGTCTATAGTAACAGTCTCATGGTAGTAGATATTCTAGTCTATAGTAACAGTCTCATGGTAGTCTATAGTAACAGTCTCATGGTAGTAGATATTCTAGTCTATAGTAACAGTCTCATGGTAGTATATAGTAACAGTCTCATGGTAGTATATATTCTAGTCTATAGTAACAGTCTCATGGTAGTAGATATTCTAGTCTATAGTAACAGTCTCATGGTAGTCTATAGTAACAGTCTCATGGTAGTAGATATTCTAGTCTATAGTAACAGTCTCATGGTAGTCTATGGTAATAGTAGACAAAGGTTGTGGTATGTAGCATGGTATGGATTGTGTTTACTAGTTTTGGTATGTAGCGTTTGGTGTGGTATGTAGCGTGTTTACTAGTCTTGGTCATGGTATGTAGCGTGTGGCGTGGTATGTAGCATGGTATGGATTGTGTTTACTAGTCATGGTCTTGGTATGTAGCGTGTGGTATGGAATGTGTTTACTAGTCTTGGTCGTGGTATGTAGCGTGGTATGTAGCGTGTGGTGTAGTATGTAGAGTGTTTACTAGTCTTGGTCGTGGTATGTAGCATGGTATGGATTGTGTTTACTAGTCATGGTCTTGGTATGTAGCGTGTGGTGTAGTATGTAGCGTGTGGTATGGAATGTGTTTACTAGTCTTGGTCGTGGTATGTAGCGTGTGGTGTAGTATGTAGCGTGGTATGGAATGTGTTTACTAGTCTTGGTCGTGGTATGTAGCGTGTGGTGTGGTATGTAGCGTGGTATGTAGCGTGTATTGTGGTGTTTACTAGTCTTGGTCGTTGTATGTAGCGTGGTATGGAAGGTGTTTACTAGTCTTGGTCGTGGTATGGAAGGTGTTTACTAGTCTTGGTCGTGGTATGGAAGGTGTTTACTAGTCTTGGTCGTGGTATGGAAGGTGTTTACTAGTCTTGGTCGTGGTATGGAAGGTGTTTACTAGTCGTGGTATGGAAGGTGTTTACTAGTCTTGGTCGTGGTATGGAAGGTGTTTACTAGTCTTGGTCGTGGTATGGAAGGTGTTTACTAGTCGTGGTATGGAAGATGTTTACTAGTCTTGGTCGTGGTATGGAAGGTGTTTACTAGTCGTGGCATGTAGCGTGGTATGGAAGGTGTTTACTAGTCTTGGTCGTGGTATGGAAGGTGTTTACTAATCTTGGTCGTGGTATGTAGCGTGTGGTATGGAAGGTGTTTACTAGTCTTGGTCGTGGTATGGAAGGTGTTTACTAGTCTTGGTCGTGGTATGGAAGGTGTTTACTAGTCTTGGTCGTGGTATGGAAGATGTTTACTAGTCTTGGTCGTGGTATGGAAGGTGTTTACTAGTCGTGGCATGTAGCGTGGTATGGAAGGTGTTTACTAGTCTTGGTCGTGGTATGGAAGGTGTTTACTAATCTTGGTCGTGGTATGTAGCGTGTGGTATGGAAGGTGTTTACTAGTCTTGGTCGTGGTATGGAAGGTGTTTACTAGTCTTGGTCGTGGTATGGAAGGTGTTTACTAGTCTTGGTCGTGGTATGGAAGGTGTTTACTAGTCGTGGTATGGAAGGTGTTTACTAGTCTTGGTCGTGGTATGGAAGGTGTTTACTAGTCTTGGTATGGAATGTGTTTACTAGTCTTGGTATGGAAGGTGTTTACTAGTCTTGGTCGTGGTATGGAAGGTGTTTACTAGTCTTGGTATGGAAGGTGTTTACTAGTCTTGGTCGTGGTATGGAAGGTGTTTACTAGTCTTGGTCGTGGTATGGAAGGTGTTTACTAGTCTTGGTCGTGGTATGGAAGGTGTTTACTAGTCTTCGTCGTGGTATGTAGCGTGTGGTGTAGTATGTAGTGTGGTATGGAAGGTGTTTACTAGTCCTGGACTGTTGTCTGCTGTTGGTTTCCTCTGTTTACTGACCACAGCAGGAGAGAACAACTATCATGGAGCTGTACCCTTCTAGTTCATTACAACAGGACTGTTGGTTTCCTGTGTTTACTAGTCTTGGTAGGAGAGAACAACTATCATGGAGCTGTACCCTTCTACTGTTGTCTGCTGTTGGTTTCCTCTGTGTAATGAGAAACAGACTGCGTCCCTAATGGAAGACTACTTCCTATATAGTGCACTACTGGTTAAAAGCAAAGCACTATAACAAAAGGAAGAGGGAGTCATTTGGCACGTATCCAACAGTAGTTTAGACTGTAGAGGTTCTGTTTGTCTATATATATATATATATATATATATATTCCCTGCTGAGTCGTGGTCAACAAGGTGATTTGCATCCAGACAGTCTTGTCTCCAGGTCCAGATGTGGCTTTTGCCTGCTTCAATGTGTCCTGGGAGGACATGGTGTTTGGGAGGCAGTGCCATGTCTTTCTGACCGGACTCATCCTGGACTCCATGTTGACTAGAGGACTCCAAGGACTGCACTCTCAAGATAACCAACCTGGTCTATTTCCTCTGGGTAATAAGACTAGACGTCTGGGGGCAGTTTCCTGGACACACAGATTAAAATGTAAACTCTATGTTGAATCCAGGATTAGGTTTAACATGTGTCTGGGAAACTTCCCCTTGGTTGTTGGTTCATAAGGACTTTTTAAAAGAATTATTGCTAATATTATGGAGTTGATGTTCTGTTAAACTGTTTTGAGTGGTCACCTGAGGTGTCCATATTGGTTTGGTAAAGATGAGTCTCTTCGGGTGCAGCTCTCATTCCGTCCCTGAGCCCTTCTCTCCGTCCCTCTCGCCCCCCTCCGTCCCCCAGACAGGACAGGTGAAGGCTGAGGACTTTGTCTCTGAGCTGTTCAGAATCATTTGTTCTGAGAGACGGGAGAAGAGCAGAGAGCAGCTGCTCCTGCAGTGGTTGGAGGTGAGCGCCTTAGGATTTCCTCTCAGCGTTTCCCCTAGAATATTGTCCAGATCGGACACAACATTCAGGGCCTCTTGAACCAAAATCTTCAATTGAAATCAATCTAGCGTGACTTCTCTCTGAGAGATCCATCTTTCCTTTCCTTGTTCCAGTTCTCCCTTCCTCGAGCCCAGCGCTACTCTGACTGTCTGGAGCAGCTGGACAGAGGACACTGTCGTACAGTCAGTCTGTTTCCTTAAGACGACAGACCCAGTGTCCCCCACCTCAACACAGGCGACAGACCCAGTGTCCCCCCACCTCAACACAGACGACAGACCCAGTGTCCCCCCACCTCAACACAGACGACAGACCCAGTGTTCCCCCCAGCCTCAACACAGGCGACAGACCCAGTGCCTCCCCCTCCTCAACAGACTACAGACCCAGTGTCCCCCCCTCCTCAACACAGACTAGACCCAGTGTCCCCCCCCTCCTCAACACAGACTACAGACCCAGTGTGTGTCCCCCACCTCAACACAGTAAGACAGACCCAGTGTCCCCCCACCTCAACAGACTACAGACCCAGTGTCTCCCCCTCCTCAACACAGTAAGACAGACTACAGACCCAGTGTCCCCCCCCTCCTCAACACAGACTACAGACCCAGTGTCCCCCCTCCTCAACACAGACTACAGACCCAGTGTCACCCCCCTCAACACAGTAAGACAGACTACAGACCCAGTGTCCCCCACCCACCTCAACACAGTAAGACAGACCCAGTGTCCCCCCCCCACCTCAACAGACTACAGACCCAGTGTCCCCCCTCCTTAACACAGTAAGACAGACTACAGACCCAGTGTCCCCCCACCTCAACACAGTAAGACAGACTACAGACCCAGTGTCCCCCCACCTCAACACAGTAAGACAGACTACAGACCCAGTCCCCCCCCTCCTCAACACAGACTACAGACCCAGTGTCCCCCCTCCTCAACACAGTAAGACAGACTACAGACCCAGTGTCCCCCCACCTCAACACAGACTATAGACCCAGTGTCCCCCCTCCTCAACACAGTAAGACAGACTACAGACCCAGTGTCCCCACCCACCTCAACACAGTAAGACAGACCCAGTGTCCCCCCCACCTCAACAGACTACAGACCCAGTGTGTCCCCCCTCCTTAACACAGTAAGACAGACTACAGACCCAGTGTCCCCCCACCTCAACACAGTAAGACAGACTACAGACCCAGTGTCCCCCCTCCTCAACACAGACTACAGACCCAGTGTCCCCCCCACCTCAACACAGTAAGACAGACTACAGACCCAGTGTCCCCCACCTCAACACAGACTATAGACCCAGTGTCCCCCCTCCTCAACACAGTAAGACAGACTACAGACCCAGTGTCCCCCACCCACCTCAACACAGTAAGACAGACCCAGTGCCCCCCCCCACCTCAACAGACTACAGACCCAGTGTGTCCCCCCTCCTCAACACAGTAAGACAGACTACAGACCCAGTGTCCCCCCCACCTCAACACAGTAAGACAGACTACAGACCCAGTGTCCCCCCCACCTCAACACAGTAAGACAGACTACAGACCCAGTGTCCCCCCTCCTCAACACAGACTACAGACCCAGTGCCCCCCCCTCCTCAACACAGACTACAGACCCAGTGTCCCCCCACCTCAACACAGTAAGACAGACTACAGACCCAGTGTCCCCCCACCTCAACACAGACTACAGACCCAGTGTCCCCCCTCCTCAACACAGACTACAGACCCAGTGTCCCCCCACCTCAACACAGTAAGACAGACTACAGACCCAGTGCCCCCCACCTCAACACAGTAAGACAGACTACAGACCCAGTGTCCCCCCCACCTCAACACAGACTACAGACCCAGTGTCCCCCCTCCTCAACACAGACTACAGACCCAGTGTCCCCCCCCCCTCCTCAACACAGACTACAGACCCAGTGTCCCCCCCACCTCAACACAGTAAGACAGACTACAGACCCAGTGTCCCCCCACCTCAACACAGTAAGACAGACTACAGACCCAGTGTCCCCCCCACCTCAACACAGTAAGACAGACTACAGACCCAGTGTGTCCCCCCACCTCAACACAGACTACAGACCCAGTGTGTCCCCCCACCTCAACACAGTAAGACAGACTACAGACCCAGTGTGTCCCCCCACCTCAACACAGTAAGACAGACGACAGACACCCAGTGTCCCCCCCCACACCTCAGGAAGACATGTTGACTGACCTACACCCCCTCAGGATCCCAGTGAAAACCAACACCCTCCTTCTGGATACAAGAGCCAACACATGTTTATTAAAAGTTTGAACGAAGAGAGATGACAGGTGATGAAGACATTCAGGCTCCAGATTCAACGAGTGGAAAGTCATTTCGTTGTTGTCATTTGTATGTTGATTCCCTGCTGCTTTCTACATGCACAACGTTATCACAGTCTTCCTCTGCTTTCTCCTACACAATACTGGAACCAGAGAGCACCGCAGGTGCAAATATTTACAGACAGACAATGTACATTCAGAGGTTTTCCTTTCTTCTTAATGCCATCTTTAAAAAATACAAATACATGTATATGAACAAGAAACATTTTTTAAATTTTTATTATTTTTTATTTGAAACTCTGTAGGTGAAAGTAGCCTCCCTCTCTCTTCTTCTCTCGGTGGGTACCGTTCTCCTCTCTCCATTCTACAGCCCCGAGTCACTCAGCTGGGAGGACCTCGGACCAACTGGCTCTGACCTGTCAGGGAACTGACCTGGAGTCAGGCTCACGACACAAATAGCACCTTATTCCCTATATATAGTGCACTAGTTTTGGCCATAGGTCTCTGGTCAACAGTAATCCCCTACATAATGAATAGGTTGCTATTTAGGATACACCCTCAGTCAGACCTGAACGGCTACAGGAAGTGGCAACAGACCGAGACACAGAACAAAACTACAACACCACCACAGTAAAACAAGATGGAGGAATCTGACGTTATGTGAAGACACTGTAAAAGAGTCGTACCAGAATGCCGAAAAATAAACATGTTGCTTTGGACCTTTTTTGAAGAGTATGATTCAGAACTAGCCTTTCACCCCAGGGTATAACAGAACTAGCCTTTCACCCCAGGGTATACCAGAACTAGCCTTTCATCCCAGGGTATAACAGAACTAGCCTTTCATCCCAGGGTATAACAGAACTAGCCTTTCATCCCAGGGTATAACAGAACTAGCCTTTCATCCCAGGGTATAACACCAATCAACAGGTGAACCAGAACTAGCCTTTCATCCCAGTGTATAACAGAACTAGCCTTTCATCCCAGGGTATAACAGAACTAGCCTTTCATCCCAGGGTATAACAGAACTAGCCTTTCATCCCAGGGTATAACACCAATCAACAGGTGAACCAGAACTAGCCTTTCATCCCAGGGTATAACACCAATCAACAGGTGAACCAGAACTAGCCTTTCATCCCAGGGTATAACATTAATCAACAGGTGAACCAGAACTAGCCTTTCATCCCAGGGTATAACACCAATCAACAGGTGAACCAGAACTAGCCTTTCATCCCAGGGTATACCAGAACTAGCCTTTCATCCCAGGGTATAACACCAATCAACAGGTGAACCAGAACTAGCCTTTCATCCCAGGGTATAACACCAATCAACAGGTGAACCAGAACTAGCCTTTCATCCCAGGGTATAACACCAATCAACAGGTGAACCAGAACTAGCCTTTCATCCCAGGGTATAACACCAATCAACAGGTGAACCAGAACTAGCCTTTCATCCCAGGGTATAACACCAATCAACAGGTGAACCAGAACTAGCCTTTCATCCCAGGGTATAACAGAACTAGCCTTTCATCCCAGGGTATAACACCAATCAACAGGTGAACCAGAACTAGCCTTTCATCCCAGGGTATAACACCAATCAACAGGTGAACCAGAACTAGCCTTTCATCCCAGGGTATAACATCAATCAACAGGTGAATCAGAAGTTGCAGTAAAAGTGGTCAACAAGATGATAAAGAAACAAACCATTCATAAATTCACAGGAAACTATTAAAATAATTATTTACAGAATAACCCAATATAGTACAGGACAAAAACGACTGCAGCCACCAGTACTTTTGGGAAGAAAAATATAACAATATTTAAATTAACTTTAAAAAGAAACAATAGAAAAGCTATGCTCAAAAGTGGCTTTTCTTTTTGTTTAGAAACAGTCCCAGCTCTTTACAGTGTCCATGTGAGATGAGAGTTGCTGCTATGGCAGCGCGAGAAAACGAACACGTATTTGTCTCGTCTGTCTTCCTTGGCCTGGAAATAGCGTCTTTCTGGATATCAGACCTGTAGAGAGAGACCAGAGAACAGACTTACTACAGAGATACTACAAGCACCCAGACCTCCCATTAAAACACCACAGCTAGCCTGAAATACAGACCTGTTTCGTGCTAACATTCCACCTCTTGTACTCTTTGTGTCATTTGTTTGGCACGACAAGGAGATGAACGTTAGCACAAAGAGACTGGTACCCAGGCTATGTCACAAACAGCAGAGACTGGTACCCAGGCTATGTCACAAACAGCAGAGACTGGTACCCAGGCTATGTCACAAACAGCAGAGACTGGTACCCAGGCTATGTCACAAACAGCAGAGACTGGTACCCAGGCTATGTCACAAACAGCAGAGACTGGTACCCAGGCTATGTCACAAACAGCAGAGACTGGTACCCAGGCTATGTCACAAACAGCAGCAGCTTGGAGAAATACAGGCTTCCATACAGTATAGATTATAGCACAGCTCTTAGCCCATTATTCACATCTCATCTCAGTACCAGTGCTGATCTGGGATCAGTTTTCCCCTTTTTAGATCATAATGAATGAGATTACAAGGACTGGTGGGACCTGATCTTAGTTCAACCACTTCTACTCTGAGAAGCTCTGTGAATACAGGCCCTGGGCGTTGTTTAGAGGAGATTTGAGTTGAGGTGTTGTTTAGAGGAGGAGGTTTGAGTTGAGGTGTTGTTTAGAGGAGGTTTGAGTTGAGGTGTTGTTTAGAGGAGGTTTGAGTTGAGGTGTTGTTTAGAGGAGGTTTGAGTTGAGGTGTTGTTTAGAGGAGGTGGTTTGAGTTGAGGTGTTGTTTAGAGGAGGTGGTTTGAGTTGATGTGTTGTTTAGAGGAGGTGGTTTGAGTTGAGGTGTTGTTTAGAGGAGGAGGTTTGAGTTGAGGTGTTGTTTAGAGAAGGAGGTTTAAGTTGAGGTGTTGTTTAGAGAAGGAGGTTTGAGTTGAGGTGTTGTTTAGAGAAGGAGGTTTGAGTTGAGGTGTTGTTTAGAGGAGGAGGTTTGAGTTGAGGTGTTGTTTAGAGGAGGAGGTTTGAGTTGAGGTGTTGTTTAGAGGAGGAGGTTTGAGTTGAGGTGTTGTTTAGAGGAGGAGGTTTGAGTTGAGGTGTTGTTTAGAGGAGGAGGTTTGAGTTGAGGTGTTGTTTAGAGGAGGAGGTTTGAGTTGAGGTGTTTAGAGGAGGAGGTTTGAGTTGAGGTGTTGTTTAGAGGAGGTGGTTTGAGTTGATGTGTTGCTCCACTTACTCCAAGTAGGGTCCCAGTCAGGAATCACACTATAGTGGAAGGGCCTATGATCTGAGCTACTTTCTGGAGATGAATGGAGGGAAGGAGAGAGGGAGGGAGGGAGGAAGGGAAGCCAGGGTTACAGATGTGTTATGAGGAATGTTACAAGTATTGATCAAGTCAGCAGGGTTATTGATCAAGTCAGCAGGGTTATTGATCTTGTCAGCAGGGTTTTGCACAAAGCCAAGCTCATACAGGTGACATTTAATCAATCAATGAAATTATAGTTAACACAAATCAACAGTATATATCACATTCCATTACAGACAAACTATCAACCATTCTTCCATGCAGAATTCTTCCCTGCAGAATGCAGGGATCGTCACGCATCACAAATCAGACCTGCATTGAACTGAACTGGTGTTGTAGCGCTGGGCTGGAGAAAAACCCTGCACACACTGCATCTCTCCAGAACCAGGGCCACTGTGGATAAACTGTAACCTGACGAGCCTGTGAACCCACCCGTGACCATTACGTTCACTTACGGCTGAAATGTACTGGCTGTTGTAGTGCGGCTTGTCTTTGGGCAGGCTGGGGGAGGTCACGGCGTCGGACGGGGGACGGCAGGGGAACGAGGGATCCTCAGATAAACTGGCCTCAGGGAGGTGGCTGGACACACAGCCACTGTCTGAACCACTGGAGCCGCTGCCGGACAGACAGTGGGACGATGAACCTGAGCTCTCTGTAGCTGTGGAGGGAGGGAGGGAGGGAGGGGGAGGAGAGGGAGGGGAGGAGGGAGGGGGAGGGGAGAGGGAGGGGGGAGAGGGAGGGGAGGAGGGAGGGAGGGGGAGGGAGGGAGGGAGGGAGGGGAGGAGAGGGAGAGGGAGGAGAGGGAGGGGAGGAGAGGGAGGGGAGGAGGGGGGGGGAGGAGGGAGGGGAGGGGGAGGAGGGAGGGAGGGGAGAGGGAGGAGAGGGAGGGGGGGAGGGAGGGGAGGGAGAGGGAGGGAGGGAGGGGAGGAGAGGGAGGGAGGGAGGGGAGGGAGGGAGGGGAGAGGAGAGGGAGAGGGAGAGGGAGGGGAGGGAGGGAGGGAGGGGAGGAGAGGGAGGGAGGGAGAGGGAGGGAGGGAGGGGAGGAGAGGGAGGGAGGGGAGGAGAGGGAGGGAGGGGAGGAGAGGGAGGGAGGGGAGGAGGGAGGGGAGAGGGAGGGGGAGGGGAGAGGGAGGGGAGGGGGAGGGGAGAGGGAGGGGAGGAGAGGGAGGGAGGGGAGGAGGGAGGGGAGGGGAGAGGGGAGAGGAAGGGAGAGAGAGAGGAAGGGAGGGGGAGGGAGGGAGAGGGAGGAGGGAGAGGGAGGGAGGAAGGGGAGAGGGAGGGGAGAGGGAGGGAGAGAGAGAGGGAGGGAGGAGGGGAGGGAGAGAGAGGGAGGAGGGGAGGGAGGAGGGGAGGGAGAGAGAGGGAGGAGGGGAGGGAGGAGGGGAGGGAGAGAGAGGGAGGAGGGGAGGGAGAGAGAGGGAGGGGGAGGAGAGAGAGAGGGAGGGGGGAGGAGGGAGTGAGGGAGTGAGGGAGTGCGAGGGGGAGAAACGGAGAGGAGAGGAGTTGATCAACACTGATAGGTGGGTTTGGTTGGTACAGTAACTAAGACAAACTATATTAACTTCCAATCTGTAGAAACTCTGGGAATAGAATGGTTCATAACGCAGCGGAACCATCACAGAACAGTTGAAATAGATAAATATATAATAGATAAATATATATAAATATATAATAGATAAATATATATAAATATATAATAGATAAATATATAATAGATAAATATATATAAATATATAATAGATAAATATATATAAATATATAATAGATAAATATATATAAATATATCATAGATAAATATATAATAGATAAATATATATAAATATATAATAGATAAATATATATAAATATATAATAGATAAATATATATAAATATATAATAGATAAATATATATAAATATATAATAGATAAATATATATAAATATATAATAGATAAATATATAATAGATAAATATATATAAATATATAATAGATAAATATATATAAATATATATAAATATATCATAGATAAATATATAATAGATAAATATATATAAATATATAATAGATAAATATATATAAATATATCATAGATAAATATATAATAGATAAATATATATAAATATATAATAGATAAATATATATAAATATATCATAGATAAATATATATAAATATATCATAGATAAATATATATAAATATATAATAGATAAATATATATAAATATATAATAGATAAATATATATATAAATATATAATAGATAAATATATATAAATATATAATAGATAAATATATATAAATATATAATAGATAAATATATATAAATATATAATAGATAAATATATATAAATATATATAAATATATAGTACATTATGTAAATCATAAGAGATTTAAGGAGATAGATGGGATGGACAGAGAGTCGCTGATATACTGTATGTAGTCATGGAGGGATGATCTATACAGTATGTAGTCATGGAGGGATGATCTATACAGTATGTAGTCATGGAGGGATGATCTATACAGTATGTAGTCATGGAGGGATGATCTATACAGTATGTAGTCATGGAGGGATGATCTATACAGTATGTAGTCATGGAGGGATGATCTATACAGCATGGAGGGATGATCTATACAGTATGTGGTCATGGAGGGATGATCTATACAGTATGTAGTCATGGAGGGATGATCTATACAGTATGGAGGGATGATCTATACAGTATGGAGGGATGATCTATACAGTATGGAGGGATGATCTATACAGTATGGAGGGATGATCTATACAGTATGTAGTCATGGAGGGATGATCTATACAGTATGTAGTCATGGAGGGATTATATATACAGTATGTAGTCATGGAGGGATGATCTATACAGTATGTAGTCATGGAGGGATGATCTATACAGTATGGAGGGATGATCTATACAGTATGGAGGGATGATCTATACAGTATGGAGGGATGATCTATACAGTATGGAGGGATGATCTATACAGTATGTAGTCATGGAGGGATGATCTATACAGTATGTAGTCATGGAGGGATTATATATACAGTATGTAGTCATGGAGGGATGATCTATACAGTATGTAGCCATGGAGGGATGATATATACAGTATGTAGGGATGATCTATACAGTATGTAGTCATGGAGGGATGATCTATACAGTATGGAGGGATGATCTATACAGTATGTAGTCATGGAGGGATGATCTATACAGTATGTAGTCATGGAGGGATGATCTATACAGTATGGAGGGATGATCTATACAGTATGTAGTCATGGAGGGATGATCTATACAGTATGTAGTCATGGAGGGATGATCTATACAGTATGTAGTCATGGAGGGATGATCTATACAGTATGGAGGGATGATCTATACAGTATGTAGTCATGGAGGGATGATCTATACAGTATGTAGTCATGGAGGGATGATCTATACAGTATGGAGGGATGATCTATACAGTATGTAGTCATGGAGGGATGATCTATACAGTATGTAGTCATGGAGGGATGATCTATACAGTATGTAGTCATGGAGGGATGATCTATACAGTATGTAGTCATGGAGGGATGATCTATACAGTATGTAGTCATGGAGGGATGATCTATACAGTATGGAGGGATGATCTATACAGTATGTAGTCATGGAGGGATGATCTATACAGTATGTAGTCATGGAGGGATGATCTATACAGTATGTAGTCATGGAGGGATGATCTATACAGTATGTAGTCATGGAGGGATGATCTATACAGTATGGAGGGATGATCTATACAGTATGTAGTCATGGAGGGATGATCTATACAGTATGTAGTCATGGAGGGATGATCTATACAGTATGTAGTCATGGAGGGATGATCTATACAGTATGTAGTCATGGAGGGATGATCTATACAGTATGTAGTCATGGAGGGATGATCTATACAGTATGGAGGGATGATCTATACAGTATGTAGTCATGGAGGGATGATCTATACAGTATGTAGTCATGGAGGGATGATCTATACAGTATGTAGTCATGGAGGGATGATCTATACAGTATGTAGTCATGGAGGGATGATCTATACAGTATGTAGTCATGTAGGGATGATCTATACAGTATGTAGTCATGGAGGGATGATCTATACAGTATGTAGTCATGGAGGGATGATCTATACAGTATGGAGGGATGATCTATAGTATAGATCATCCCTCCATGACTACATACAGTATAGATTCTATACAGTATGTAGTCATGGAGGGATGATCTATACAGTATGTAGTCATGGAGGGATGATCTATACTGTATGTAGTCATGGAGGGATGATCTATACAGTATGTAGGGATGATCTATACAGTATGTAGTCATGGAGGGATGATCTATACTGTATGTAGTCATGGAGGGATGATCTATACATTATGTAGTAATGGAGGGATGATCTATACAGTATGTAGTCATGGAGGGATGATCTATACAGTATGTAGTCATGGAGGGATGATCTATACAGTATGTGCTCATGGAGGGATGATCTATACAGTATGTAGTCATGGAGGGATGATCTATACAGTATGTGCTCATGGAGGGATGATCTATACAGTATGTAGTCATGGAGGGATGATCTATACAGTATGTGCTCATGGAGGGATGATCTATACAGTATGTAGTCATGGAGGGATGATCTATACAGTATGTGCTCATGGAGGGATGATCTATACAGTATGGAGGGATAATCTATACAGTATGTAGTCATGGAGGGATGATCTATACAGTATGTAGTCATGGAGGGATGATCTATACAGTATGGAGGGATGATCTATACAGTATGTACTCATGGAGGGATGATCTATACAGTATGTAGTCATGGAGGGATGATCTATACAGTATGGAGGGATGATCTATACAGTATGTAGTCATGGAGGGATGATCTATACAGTATGTGCTCATGGAGGGATGATATATACTGTATGTAGTCATGGAGGGATGATCTGTACAGTATGTAGTCATGGAGGGATGATCTATACAGTATGGAGGGATGATCTATACAGTATGTAGTCATGGAGGGATGATCTATACAGTATGTAGTCATGGAGGGATGATCTATACAGTATGGAGGGATGATCTATACAGTATGTAGTCATGGAGGGATGATCTATACAGTATGTAGCCATGGAGGGATGATCTATACAGTATGGAGGGATGATCTATACAGTATGGAGGGATGATCTATACAGTATGTAGTCATGGAGGGATGATCTATACAGTATGTAGTCATGGAGGAATGATCTATACAGTATGGAGGGATGATCTATACAGTATGTAGTCATGGAGGGATGATCTATACAGTATGTAGTCATGGAGGGATGATCTATACAGTATGCAGTCATGGAGGGATGATCTATACAGTATGGAGGGATGATCTATACAGTATGTAGTCATGGAGGGATGATCTATACAGTATGTAGTCATGGAGGGATTATATATACAGTATGTAGTCATGGAGGGATGATCTATACAGTATGTAGCCATGGAGGGATGATATATACAGTATGTAGGGATGATCTATACAGTATGTAGTCATGGAGGGATGATCTATACAGTATGGAGGGATGATCTATACAGTATGTAGTCATGGAGGGATGATCTATACAGTATGTAGTCATGGAGGGATGATCTATACAGTATGGAGGGATGATCTATACAGTATGTAGTCATGGAGGGATGATCTATACAGTATGTAGTCATGGAGGGATGATCTATACAGTATGTAGTCATGGAGGGATGATCTATACAGTATGTAGTCATGGAGGGATGATCTATACAGTATGTAGTCATGGAGGGATGATCTATACAGTATGGAGGGATGATCTATACAGTATGTAGTCATGGAGGGATGATCTATACAGTATGTAGTCATGGAGGGATGATCTATACAGTATGTAGTCATGGAGGGATGATCTATACAGTATGTAGTCATGGAGGGATGATCTATACTGTATGGAGGGATGATCTATACAGTATGTAGTCATGGAGGGATGATCTATACAGTATGTAGTCATGGAGGGATGATCTATACAGTATGTAGTCATGGAGGGATGATCTATACAGTATGTAGTCATGGAGGGATGATCTATACAGTATGGAGGGATGATCTATACAGTATGTAGTCATGGAGGGATGATCTATACAGTATGTAGTCATGGAGGGATGATCTATACAGTATGTAGTCATGGAGGGATGATCTATACAGTATGTAGTCATGGAGGGATGATCTATACAGTATGGAGGGATGATCTATACAGTATGTAATCATGGAGGGATGATCTATACAGTATGTAGCCATGGAGGGATGATCTATACAGTATGGAGGGATGATCTATACAGTATGGAGGGATGATCTATACAGTATGTAGTCATGGAGGGATGATCTATACAGTATGTAGTCATGGAGGGATGATCTACACAGTATGTAGTCATGGAGGGATGATCTATACAGTATGTAGTCATGGAGGGATGATCTATACAGTATGGAGGGATGATCTATACAGTATGTAGTCATGGAGGGATGATCTATACAGTATGTAGTCATGGAGGGATGATCTATACAGTATGTAGTCATGGAGGGATGATCTATACAGTATGTAATCATGGAGGGATGATCTATACAGTATGGAGGGATGATCTATACAGTATGTAGTCATGGAGGGATGATCTATACAGTATGTAGTCATGGAGGGATGATCTATACAGTATGTAGGGATGATCTATACAGTATGTAATCATGGAGGGATGATCTATACAGTATGTAGTCATGGAGGGATGATCTATACAGTATGGAGGGATGATCTATACAGTATGTAATCATGGAGGGATGATCTATACAGTATGTAGTCATGGAGGGATGATTTATACAGTATGTAGTCATGGAGGGATGATCTATACAGTATGTAGTCATGGAGGGATGATCTATACAGTATGTACTCATGGAGGGATGATCTATACAGTATGTAGTCATGGAGGGATGATCTATACCGTATGTAGGGATGATCTATACAGTATGTAGTCATGGAGGGATGATCTATACAGTATGTAGTCATGGAGGGATGATCTATACAGTATGTACTCATGGAAGGATGATCTATACAGTATGTAGGGTTGATCTATACAGTATGTAGTCATGGAGGGATGATCTATACAGTATGTAGTCATGGAGGGATGATCTATACAGTATGTAGTCATGGAGGGATGATCTATACTGTATGTAGTCATGGAGGGATGATCTATACGGTATGTAGGGATGATCTATACAGTATGTAGGGATGATCTATACAGTATGGAGGGATGATCTATACAGTATGTAGTCATGGAGGGATGATCTATACAGTATGTAGTCATGGAGGGGTGATCTATACAGTATGTAGTCATGGAGGGATGATCTATACAGTATGTAGGGATGATCTATACAGTATGGAGGGATGATCTATACAGTATGGAGGGATGATCTATACAGTATGTAGTCATGGAGGGATGATCTATACAGTATGTAGTCATGGAGGGATGATCTATACAGTATGTAGGGATGATCTATACAGTATGTAATCATGGAGGGATGATCTATACAGTATGTAGTCATGGAGGGATGATCTATACAGTATGGAGGGATGATCTATACAGTATGTAATCATGGAGGGATGATCTATACAGTATGTAGTCATGGAGGGATGATTTATACAGTATGTAGTCATGGAGGGATGATCTATACAGTATGTAGTCATGGAGGGATGATCTATACAGTATGTACTCATGGAGGGATGATCTATACAGTATGTAGTCATGGAGGGATGATCTATACCGTATGTAGGGATGATCTATACAGTATGTAGTCATGGAGGGATGATCTATACAGTATGTAGTCATGGAGGGATGATCTATACAGTATGTACTCATGGAAGGATGATCTATACAGTATGTAGGGTTGATCTATACAGTATGTAGTCATGGAGGGATGATCTATACAGTATGTAGTCATGGAGGGATGATCTATACAGTATGTAGTCATGGAGGGATGATCTATACTGTATGTAGTCATGGAGGGATGATCTATACGGTATGTAGGGATGATCTATACAGTATGTAGGGATGATCTATACAGTATGGAGGGATGATCTATACAGTATGTAGTCATGGAGGGATGATCTATACAGTATGTAGTCATGGAGGGGTGATCTATACAGTATGTAGTCATGGAGGGATGATCTATACAGTATGTAGGGATGATCTATACAGTATGGAGGGATGATCTATACAGTATGGAGGGATGATCTATACAGTATGTAGTCATGGAGGGATGATCTATACAGTATAGAGGGATGATCTATACAGTATGTAGTCATGGAGGGATGATATATACTGTATGTAGTCATGGAGGGATGATCTATACAGTATGTAGTCATGGAGGGATGATCTATACAGTATGTAGTCATGGAGGGATGATCTATACAGTATGTAGGGATGATCTATACAGTATGGAGGGATGATCTATACAGTATGTAGTCATGGAGGGATGATCTATACAGTATGGAGGGATGATCTATACAGTATGTAGTCATGGAGAGATGATCTATACAGTATGTAGTCATGGAGGGATGATCTATACAGTATGGAGGGATGATCTATACAGTATGTAGTCATGGAGGGATGATCTATACAGTATGTAGTCATGGAGGGATGATCTATACAGTATGTAGTCATGGAGGGATGATCTATACAGTATGTAGGGATGATCTATACAGTATGGAGGGATGATCTATACAGTATGTAGTCATGGAGGGATGATCTATACAGTATGTAGTCATGGAGGGATGATCTATACAGTATGGAGAGATGATCTATACAGTATGTACTCATGGAGGGATGATCTATACAGTATGTAGTCATGGAGGGATGATCTATACAGTATGTAGTCATGGAGGGGTGATCTATACAGTATGTAGTCATGGAGGGATGATCTATACAGTATGTAGGGATGATCTATACAGTATGGAGGGATGATCTATACAGTATGGAGGGATGATCTATACAGTATGTAGTCATGGAGGGATGATCTATACAGTATAGAGGGATGATCTATACAGTATGTAGTCATGGAGGGATGATATATACTGTATGTAGTCATGGAGGGATGATCTATACAGTATGTAGTCATGGAGGGATGATCTATACAGTATGTAGTCATGGAGGGATGATCTATACAGTATGTAGGGATGATCTATACAGTATGGAGGGATGATCTATACAGTATGTAGTCATGGAGGGATGATCTATACAGTATGGAGGGATGATCTATACAGTATGTAGTCATGGAGAGATGATCTATACAGTATGTAGTCATGGAGGGATGATCTATACAGTATGGAGGGATGATCTATACAGTATGTAGTCATGGAGGGATGATCTATACAGTATGTAGTCATGGAGGGATGATCTATACAGTATGTAGTCATGGAGGGATGATCTATACAGTATGGAGAGATGATCTATACAGTATGTACTCATGGAGGGATGATCTATACAGTATGTAGTCATGGAGGGATGATCTATACAGTATGGAGGGATGATCTATACAGTATGTAGTCATGGAGGGATGATCTATACAGTATGTACTCATGGAGGGATGATCTATACAGTATGTACTCATGGAGGGATGATCTATACAGTATGTAGTCATGGAGGGATGATCTATACAGTATGTAGTCATGGAGGGATGATCTATACAGTATGTAGGGATGATCTATACAGTATGGAGGGATGATCTATACAGTATGTAGTCATGGAGGGATGATCTATACAGTATGTAGTCATGGAGAGATGATCTATACAGTATGTAGTCATGGAGGGATGATCTATACAGTATGGAGGGATGATCTATACAGTATGTAGTCATGGAGGGATGATCTATACAGTATGTAGTCATGGAGGGATGATCTATACAGTATGTAGTCATGGAGGGATGATCTATACAGTATGTAGTCATGGAGGGATGATCTATACAGTATGGAGGGATGATCTATACAGTATGTAGTCATGGAGGGATGATCTATACAGTATGTAGTCATGGAGGGATGATCTATACAGTATGTAGTCATGGAGGGATGATCTATACAGTATGTAGTCATGGAGGGATGATCTATACAGTATGTAGTCATGGAGGGATGATCTATACAGTATGTAGTCATGGAGGGATGATCTATACAGTATGTAGTCATGGAGGGATGATCTATACAGTATGTAGTCATGGAGGGATGATCTATACAGTATGTAGTCATGGAGGGATGATCTATACAGTATGGAGGGATGATCTATACAGTATGTAGTCATGGAGGGATGATCTATACAGTATGTAGTCATGGAGGGATGATCTATACAGTATGTAGTCATGGAGGGATGATCTATACAGTATGGAGGATGATCTATACAGTATGTAGTCATGGAGGGATGATCTATACAGTATGTAGTCATGGAGGGATGATCTATACAGTATGTAGTCATGGAGGGATGATCTATACAGTATGTAGTCATGGAGGGATGATCTATACAGTATGTAGTCATGGAGGGATGATCTATACAGTATGTAGTCATGGAGGGATGATCTATACAGTATGTAGTCATGGAGGGATGATCTATACAGTATGTAGTCATGGAGGGATGATCTATACAGTATGTAGTCATGGAGGGATGATCTATACAGTATGGAGGGATGATCTATACAGTATGTAGTCATGGAGGGATGATCTATACAGTATGTAGTCATGGAGGGATGATCTATACAGTATGTAGTCATGGAGGGATGATCTATACAGTATGGAGGGATGATCTATACAGTATGTAGTCATGGAGGGATGATCTATACAGTATGTAGTCATGGAGGGATGATCTATACAGTATGTAGTCATGGAGGGATGATCTATACAGTATGTAGTCATGGAGGGATGATCTATACAGTATGTAGTCATGGAGGGATGATCTATACAGTATGTAGTCATGGAGGGATGATCTATACAGTATGTAGTCATGGAGGGATGATCTATACAGTATGTACTCATGGAGGGATGATCTATACAGTATGGAGGGATGATCTATACAGTATGTAGTCATGGAGGGATGATCTATACAGTATGTAGCCATGGAGGGATGATCTATACAGTATGTAGTCATGGAGGGATGATCTATACAGTATGTAGTCATGGAGGGATGATCTATACAGTATGGAGGGATGATCTATACAGTATGTAGTCATGGAGGGATGATCTATACAGTATGTAGTCATGGAGGGATGATCTATACAGTATGTAGCCATGGAGGGATGATCTATACAGTATGTAGTCATGGAGGGATGATCTATACAGTATGTAGTCATGGAGGGATGATCTATACAGTATGTAGTCATGGAGGGATGATCTATACAGTATGGAGGGATGATCTATACAGTATGTAGTCATGGAGGGATGATCTATACAGTATGTAGTCATGGAGGGATGATCTATACAGTATGTAGTCATGGAGGGATGATCTATACAGTATGTAGTCATGGAGGGATGATCTATACAGTATGTACTCATGGATGGCTGGCTGCTGGTCTCGTGCTCCATCTCGTCCTCCTCCAGACACGGGCTGATGAAGGGCCTCTCTCCCCCGGGCAGCAGGGCCTGGCTGTGGCTGCTGTACATGTGCAGGTTGAGGGGCCCCAGGAGAGTGCAGGAGCCAGACGCAGCAGGGGCCCCGCCACCAGACCCCCCGTTACTCGACGCTGTCCGCTTGAAAGGGTTGGAGTGGTCGAACAGGGACACGGCAATGGAGGCTCGAGTTCTGGCACCTGGGGGACGGGTCAGGGACAGCTTTGGTTTAGTGGTTATTGATCAGTGTACTAGACAGTGGTTTAGTGGTTATTGATCAGTGTACTAGACAGTGGTTTAGTGGTTATTGATCAGTGTACTAGACAGTGGTTTAGTGGTTATTGATCAGTGTACTAGACAGTGGTTTAGTGGTTATTGATCAGTGTACTAGACAGTGGTTTAGTGGTTATTGATCAGTGTACTAGACAGTGGTTTAGTGGTTATTGATCAGTGGACTAGACAGTGGTTTAGTGGTTATTGATCAGTGTACTAGACAGTGGTTTAGTTTAGTGGTTATTGATCAGTGTACTAGACAGTGGTTTAGTTTAGTGGTTATTGATCAGTGTACTAGACAGTGGTTTAGTGGTTATTGATCAGTGTACTAGACAGTGGTTTAGTTTAGTGGTTATTGATCAGTGTAATAGACAGTGGTTTAGTGGTTATTGATCAGTGTAATAGACAGTGGTTTAGTGGTTATTGATCAGTGTAATAGACAGTGGTTTAGTGGTTATTGATCAGTGTACTAGACAGTGGTTTAGTGGTTATTGATCAGTGTACTAGACAGTGGTTTAGTGGTTATTGATCAGTGTACTAGACAGTGGTTTAGTGGTTATTGATCAGTGTACTAGACAGTGGTTTAGTGGTTATTGATCAGTGTACTAGACAGTGGTTTAGTGGTTATTGATCAGTGGACTAGACAGTGGTTTAGTGGTTATTGATCAGTGTACTAGACAGTGGTTTAGTTTAGTGGTTATTGATCAGTGTACTAGACAGTGGTTTAGTTTAGTGGTTATTGATCAGTGTACTAGACAGTGGTTTAGTGGTTATTGATCAGTGTACTAGACAGTGGTTTAGTTTAGTGGTTATTGATCAGTGTAATAGACAGTGGTTTAGTGGTTATTGATCAGTGTAATAGACAGTGGTTTAGTGGTTATTGATCAGTGTAATAGACAGTGGTTTAGTGGTTATTGATCAGTGTACTAGACAGTGGTTTAGTGGTTATTGATCAGTGTACTAGACAGTGGTTTAGTGGTTATTGATCAGTGTACTAGACAGTGGTTTAGTGGTTATTGATCAGTGTACTAGACAGTGGTTTAGTGGTTATTGATCAGTGTACTAGACAGTGGTTTAGTGGTTATTGATCAGTGTACTAGACAGTGGTTTAGTTTAGTGGTTATTGATCAGTGGACTAGACAGCTTTGGTTTAGTGGTTATTGATCAGTGTAAGACAGTGGTTTAGTGGTTATTGATCAGTGTACTAGACAGTGGTTTAGTGGTTATTGATCAGTGTACTAGACAGTGGTTTAGTGGTTATTGATCAGTGTACTAGACAGTGGTTTAGTTTAGTGGTTATTGATCAGTGTACTAGACAGTGGTTTAGTTTAGTGGTTATTGATCAGTGTACTAGACAGTGGTTTAGTTTAGTGGTTATTGATCAGTGTACTAGACAGTGGTTTAGTGGTTATTGATCAGTGTAATAGACAGTGGTTTAGTGGTTATTGATCAGTGTACTAGACAGTGGTTTAGTGGTTATGGATCAGTGTAATAGACAGTGGTTTAGTGGTTATTGATCAGTGTACTAGACAGTGGTTTAGTGGTTATTGATCAGTGTAATAGACAGTGGTTTAGTTTAGTGGTTATTGATCAGTGTAATAGACAGTGGTTTAGTTTAGTGGTTATTGATCAGTGGACTAGACAGTGGTTTAGTTTAGTGGTTATTGATCAGTGTACTAGACAGTGGTTTAGTTTAGTGGTTATTGATCAGTGTACTAGACAGTGGTTTAGTGGTTATTGATCAGTGTACTAGACAGTGGTTTAGTTTAGTGGTTATTGATCAGTGTAATAGACAGTGGTTTAGTGGTTATTGATCAGTGTACTAGACAGTGGTTTAGTTTAGTGGTTATTGATCAGTGTACTAGACAGTGGTTTAGTGGTTATTGATCAGTGTACTAGACAGTGGTTTAGTTTAGTGGTTACCTCGTCCCTTCATGATGTAGTCTATAGCCCTGTCGTTGATGGCAGCATCACTGGGTTTAATGTCCAGGAACGGCTTGTTACCCACCCCCATGGAAACCATCTCCTGATTACGGATCTCTGAACACAACACAGAGATGAATTAACCACACTGGGCCGAGATGAATTAACCACACTGGGCCGACCCAAACACACCCACATAACACTTGTATCTACTGTTATGTTCTCTCTGTCTGTCTCCCTCCCTCCCTCCCTCCTTCCCTCCCTCTCTCCCTCCCTCCCTCATCTCTACCTTTATTCCGGGTAGCCTGCTGCCAGAGGATACGTGCGATGTTGTTGGTCCAGGCGTGTTTGATGTCTGTGTTGGAGGCCTGCAGGACATACGTCTGGTTCTTACTGCTCCTGCGTCTGAACCACACCTCGAAACGAAGACTGTTGTCCCCAGATGTCTCTGTCATCCCCACGTCTGCCGTCTGGGGGGAGGGAGAAACAGAGAGGGAGGGAGGGAGAGAGACAGATAGAGAGAAAGAGGGAGAGAGACAAAGAGAGGGAGAGAGAGAGAGAGGGAGAGAGAGAGAGAGAGAGAGAGACAGAGACAGAGAGACAGAGAGAGAGAGAGAGGGAGGGAGGGAGAGAGACAGATAGAGAGAAAGAGGGAGAGACAGAGAGAGAGGGAGGGAGATGTGATTCCCAACAAAATAACATTCCATTTTTCTTACAACTTCTACGTTTCTGCTTATCACATCTCTACATTGTAAAAACAAAGGAGAACCAAATCCCTATGTCACTTCTACAACTGACCACAGTATAACCAAATCCCTATGTCACTTCTACAACTGACCACAGTATAACCAAATCCCTATGTCACTACTACAACTGACCACAGTATAACCAAATCCCTATGTCACTTCTCCAACTGACCACAGTATAACCAAATCCCTATGTCACTACTACAACTGACCACAGTATAACCAAATCCCTATGTCACTTCTACAACTGACCACAGTATAACAAACACATAAAGGAGTGTTGGTAGATATAGAGGGTGGATATAGAGGGTCCTACCTTAAAGTAGTGTTGGTAGATATAGAGGGACCCACCTTAAAGGAGTGTTGGTAGATATAGAGGGACCCACCTTAAAGGAGTGTTGGTAGATATAGAGGGACCCACCTTAAAGGAGTGTTGGTGGATATAGAGGGACCCACCTTAAAGGAGTGTTGGTGGATATAGAGGGACCCACCTTAAAGGAGTGTTGGTAGATATAGAGGGACCCACCTTAAAGGAGTGTTTGTAGATAGAGGGACCCACCTTAAAGGAGTGTTGGTAGATATAGAGGGACCCACCTTAAAGGAGTGTTGGTAGATATAGAGGGACCCACCTTAAAGGAGTGTTGGTGGATATAGAGGGACCCACCTTAAAGGAGTGTTGGTAGATATAGAGGGACCCACCTTAAAGGAGTGTTGGTAGATATAGAGGGACCCACCTTAAAGGAGTGTTGGTAGATATAGAGGGACCCACCTTAAAGGAGTGTTGGTAGATATAGAGGGACCCACCTTAAAGGAGTGTTGGTAGATATAGAGGGACCCACCTTAAAGGAGTGTTGGTGGATATAGAGGGTAGATATAGAGGGTAGATATAGAGGGACCCACCTTAAAGGAGTGTTGGTAGATATAGAGGGACCCACCTTAAAGGAGTGTTGGTGGATATAGAGGGACCCACCTTAAAGGAGTGTTGGTAGATATAGAGGGACCCACCTTAAAGGAGTGTTTGTAGATATAGAGGGACCCACCTTAAAGGAGTGTTGGTAGATATAGAGGGACCCACCTTAAAGGAGTGTTGGTAGATATAGAGGGACCCACCTTAAAGGAGTGTTGGTGGATATAGAGGGACCCACCTTAAAGGAGTGTTGGTAGATATAGAGGGACCCACCTTAAAGGAGTGTTGGTAGATATAGAGGGACCCACCTTAAAGGAGTGTTGGTAGATATAGAGGGACCCACCTTAAAGGAGTGTTGGTAGATATAGAGGGACCCACCTTAAAGGAGTGTTGGTAGATATAGAGGGACCCACCTTAAAGGAGTGTTGGTGGATATAGAGGGTAGATATAGAGGGTAGATATAGAGGGACCCACCTTAAAGGAGTGTTGGTAGATATAGAGGGACCCACCTTAAAGGAGTGTTGGTGGATATAGAGGGACCCACCTTAAAGGAGTGTTGGTAGATATAGAGGGACCCACCTTAAAGGAGTGTTTGTAGATGTAAACGTCCAGTCCTCCTTCGATGCGTTTGGGTTTACTGAACAGCACCAGGTCTTGAAACAGGAAGACATGTCGCTGACACTTCTTCCTGCCGTACCAGATCCAGAACTCATCCTGTCTGACCAGCTGACCCTGCTCCTTCAGGTTCACCTGGGGAGGACGGGACGAGAGGCAGGCTTAACATACAACACTTCATGTTACTCAAACACTTGTTGCACGTTGCCATCTTCCCAAGATTCGTTCTTCACGCCGCTATTCCCCAAGTCTAAAACCGTCCCAGTGGTATTTTACAATCCCCAAGTCTAAAACCGTCCCAGTGGTATTTTACAATCCCCCCCCCCTCCCCTTGTATTTCAGACTTCCCCAAATCGTTCAGTTCCACAGAGTGTGTCATATTATCGCTGTACCACACAGGAGGGTGGTGGCACCTTAATTGGGGAGGACGGGCTCGTGGTAACGGCTGGAGTGGAATCAGTGGAATGGGATCAATCACATCAAAACACATGGTGTCAATGTTGGATACAGTTATTATGAGCCACTCTCCCCCTCGGCCGTCTCCCCCTCGGCCGTTATCCCCCTCGGCCGTCTCCCCCTCGGCCGTTCTCCCCCTCGGCCGTCTCCCCCTCGGCCGTTATCCCCCTCGGCCGTCTCCCCCTCGGCCGTTCTCCCCCTCGGCCGTCTCCCCCTCGGCCTATCCCCCTCGGCCGTTCTCCCCCTCGGCCGTTCTCCCCTCGGCCGTCTCCCCTCGGCCGTCTCCCCCTCGGCCGTTCTCCCCCTCGGCCGTTCTCCCCCTCGGCCGTTCTCCCCATCGGCCGTCTCCCTCTCGGCCGTTCTCCCCCTCGGCCGTCTCCCCTCGGCCGTTCTCCCCATCGGCCGTCTCCCCTCGGCCGTTGTCCCCCTCGGCCGTTCTCCCCATCGGCCGTCTCCCTCTCGGCCGTTCTCCCCCTCGGCCGTTCTCCCCATCGGCCGTCTCCCTCTCGGCCGTTCTCCCCATCGGCCGTTCTCCCCCTCGGCCGTTCTCCCCCTTGGCCGTCTCCCCCTCGGCCGTCTCCCGAGTTGGACTGTAACTCTGTGAGGGTCAAAGACGACACGAAAACTCTCAGGCTGAAGGTGCGTCACTCACGTCACAGTCTCGAATGGCGTCCATGGCGAGCAGGTCGTTGCCGTGACGCAGCTGGAACTTGACCATCTCCGCGGCGGCTCGGAGGGAGCCCAGCTCTGTCTCCTGCGCCTCGCTCACCTCCTTGATCAGGTCTTTGAGGAGGAGAGCGTATTTAGCCATCCTCTGGATGGGCTTTAACAGGTAGGAGGCCAGGTCCATCTTATCTCCCAGCACCAGCTGCTTGTTCTATAGCGGAGAGAGGTCAAAGGTTATGCAGCTAGACAGACAGACAGACAGTCAGTCAGTTAGGTGCAAAAAGCCACAGACAGACAGACAGACAGACAGACAGACAGACAGACAGACAGACAGACAGACAGACAGACAGACAGACAGACAGACAGACAGACAGACAGCTAGACAGACAGCTAGACAGCTAGACAGCTAGACAGCTAGACAGACAGACAGCTAGACAGACAGCCAGCTAGACAGCTAGACAGACAGCTAGACAGACAGCCAGACAGACAGCCAGACAGACAGCCAGACAGACAGACAGCCAGACAGCCAGGTGCAAAGAGCCACAGCTAGTTGTCTGTACGTTCTGAAGCACATGTATGTGTGTTCTGGTGTGTTCTTCTTCCTCACCCTGAAGAAGCTGTTTCCGTGGCTGGCCAACAGCGTATCAGACCGAGGCTTGTTCTTACTGTACAGAGCGTACAGGCCGAACGCGTCTTGCTGTGGATTACATGGAAACAGAACAAATCATTCTACTGAGAGAAGACAGAAAACCCTCTCTTGTTCTGTAAACATGCCCTGTACCAAAAAAAGGAAATGAGGCACTCTCCATTTCTCGACAAGTTCGGTTTTATTTGGCGAGAATTCTGGCGAGACATCAAATTACTTGGTTGCTTTTTTAATATCCGTGACAGAGTGTAATATCTCTCCCAGACGTTTATAGCCAGGAATGTGTCGACTTAGGCTACGTCCCAAACGGCACACTAGTCCCTATGTAGTGCACTAGTCCCTATGTAGTGCACCAGTCCCTATGTAGTGCACTAGTCCCTATGTAGTGCACTAGTCCCTATGTAGTGCACCAGTCCCTATGTAGTGCACTAGTCCCTATGTAGTGCACCAGTCCCTATGTAGTGCACCAGTCCCTATGTAGTGCACTAGTCCCTATGTAGTGCACTAGTCCCTATGTAGTGCACTAGTCCCTATGTAGTGCACTAGTCCCTATGTAGTGCACCAGTCCCTATGTAGTGCACTAGTCCCTATGTAGTCCTGTAGTGCACTAGTCCCTACAGTAGTGCACAGTCCCTATGTAGTGCACTAGTCCCTATGTAGTGCACTAGTCCCTATGTAGTGCACCAGTCCCTATGTAGTGCACAGTCCCTATGTAGTGCACTAGTCCCTATGTAGTGCACTAGTCCCTATGTAGTGCACAGTCCCTATGTAGTGCACTAGTCCCTATGTAGTGCACTGCACTCCCTATGTAGTGCACTAGTCCCTATGTAGTGCACTAGTCCTATGTAGTGCCTATGTAGTGCACTAGTCCCTATGTAGTGCACCAGTCCCTATGTAGTGCCAGTCCCTATGTAGTGCACTAGTCCCTATGTAGTGCACTAGTCCCTATGTAGTGCACAAAGTCCCTATGTAGTGCACTAGTCCCAAAGTGCACACTAGTCCCTATGTAGTGCACTGTAGTGCACCAGTCCCTATGTAGTGCACTAGTCCCCCTGCACTGTCCCTATGTAGTGCACTAGTCCCTATGTAGCACTGCACTAGTGCCTATGTAGTGCACTAGTCCCTATGTAGTGCACTAGTCCCTATGTAGTGCAGTCCCCAGTCCCTATGTAGTGCACCAGTCCCTATGTAGTGCACTAGTCCCTATGTAGTGCACTAGTCCCTATGTAGTGCACTAGTCCCTATGTAGTGCACTAGTCCCTATGTAGTGCACTAGTCCCTATGTAGTGCACTGGTCCCTATGTAGTGCACTAGTCCCTATGTAGTGCACTAGTCCCTATGTAGTGCACTAGTCCCTATGTAGTGCACTAGTCCCTATGTAGTGCACTAGTCCCTATGTAGTGCACTAGTCCCTATGTAGTGCACTAGTCCCTATGTAGTGCACTAGTCCCTATGTAGTGCACTAGTCCCTATGTAGTGCACTAGTCCCTATGTAGTGCACTAGTCCCTATGTAGTGCACTAGTCCCCTATGTAGTGCACTAGTCCCTATGTAGTGCACTAGTCCCTATGTAGTGCACTAGTCCCTATGTAGTGCACTAGTCCCTATGTAGTGCACTAGCCCCTATGTAGTGCACTAGTCCCTATGTAGTGCACTAGCCCATAAGGCTCGGGTCAAAAGAAGTGCACTATATCTAGCCATCAGGGACGCAGATCCAGTCTCCCTGTTATAAGCCTGGTAGAGAGGACTACATCTCCCTGCTATAAGCCTGGTAGAGGACTACATCTCCCTGTTATAAGCCTGGTAGAGGACTACATCTCCCTGTTATAAGCCTGGTAGAGAGGACTACATCTCCCTGTTATAAGCCTGGTAGAGGACTACATCTCCCTGTTATAAGCCTGGTAGAGGACTACATCTCCCTGTTATAAGCCTGGTAGAGGACTACATCTCCCTGTTATAAGCCTGGTAGAGGACTACATCTCCCTGTTATAAGCCTGGTAGAGGACTACATCTCCCTGTTATAAGCCTGGTAGAGGACTACATCTCCCTGTTATAAGCCTGGTAGAGGACTACATCTCCCTGTTATAAGCCTGGTAGAGGACTACATCTCCCTGTTATAAGCCTGGTAGAGGACTACATCTCCCTGTTATAAGCCTGGTAGAGAGGACTACATCTCCCTGTTATAAGCCTGGTAGAGGACTACATCTCCCTGTTATAAGCCTGGTAGAGGACTACATCTCCCTGTTATAAGCCTGGTAGAGGACTACATCTCCCTGTTATAAGCCTGGTAGAGGACTACATCTCCCTGTTATAAGCCTGGTAGAGTCTCCAGCTGCTGTTTAAGGGTGTAGAACTACATCTCCCTGTTTAAATCAAACCAAGGGGTAGAGGAACGACCACAGGTATGAAGGTAGAGAGAACAGTGTGTGTGTGTGTGTGTGTGTGTGTGTGTGTGTGTGTGTGTGTGTGTGTGTGAACAGTGTGTGTGTGTGTGTGTGTGTGTGTGTGTGTGTGTGTGTGTGTGTGTGTGTGTGTGTGTGTGTGTGTGTGTGTGTGTGTGTGTGTGTGTGTGTGTGTGTGTGTGTGTGTGTGTGTGTGTGTGTGTGTGTGTGTGTGTGTGTGTGTGTGTGTGTGTGTGTGAAACAGGAACATGGAACCTGCTAGAGAGATTAGTAGAGTTCAGTATTTTCACAGCTGGGTTGGTATTTGAAGGTAAAAGCGCCTCCCTAAAGCCAAAATCCTGCCTTGAGGTTAACGAGCAGCTAGATACCAGGGCCGGCCAGTTAAACGGACTGGACCAAGGAACCTCAGGAACACATCGTCATCGTTAGGATATAGTATACTGTAGATGTCTAGAGGCGCAGGAAACCGTGAGACTAAAGGGGGTGGTTACCTCAGTAATGTTACCTCAGTAATGTTACCTCAGTAATGTAATCATCAGTAATGTTACCTCAGTAATGTACATCAGTAATGTTACCTCAGTAATGTTACCTCAGTAATGTTACCTCAGTAATGCTACCTCAGTAATGTTACCTCAGTAATGTTACCTCAGTAATGTTACCTCAGTAATGTTACCTCAGTAATGCTATCTCAGTAATGTTACCTCAGTAATGTAATCATCAGTAATGCTACCTCAGTAATGTTACCTCAGTAATGTTACCTCAGTAATGTTACCTCAGTAATGCTACCTCAGTAATGTTACCTCAGTAATGCTACCTCAGTAATGCTACCTCAGTAATGTTACCTCAGTAATGCTACCTCAGTAATGTTACCTCAGTAATGCTACCTCAGTAATGCTACCTCAGTAATGTTACCTCAGTAATGTTACCTCAGTAATGTAATCATCAGTAATGTTACCTCAGTAATGTAATCATCAGTAATGTTACCTCAGTAATGCTACCTCAGTAATGTAATCATCAGTAATGTTACCTCAGTAATGTAATCATCAGTAATGCTACCTCAGTAATGCTACCTCAGTAATGTTACCTCAGTAATGTTACCTCAGTAATGTTACCTCAGTAATGTAATCATCAGTAATGTTACCTCAGTAATGCTACCTCAGTAATGTTACCTCAGTAATGTTACCTCAGTAATGCTACCTCAGTAATGTTACCTCAGTAATGCTACCTCAGTAATGCTACCTCAGTAATGCTACCTCAGTAATGTTTCCTCAGTAATGCTACCTCAGTAATGTAATCATCAGAAATGTTACCTCAGTAATGTTACCTCAGTAATGTTACCTCAGTCATGTTACCTCAGTAATGTTACCTCAGTAATGTACCTCAGTAATGTTACCTCAGTAATGTTACCTCAGTAATGTAATCATCAGTAATGTTACCTCAGTAATGTTACCTCAGTAATGTTACCTCAGTAATGTTACCTCAGTAATGTTACATCAGTAATGTAATCATCAGTAATGTTACCTCAGTAATGTTACCTCAGTAATGTTACCTCAGTAATGTTACCTCAGTAATGCTACCTCAGTAATGTAACCTCAGTAATGTTACCTCAGTAATGTAATCATCAGTAATGCTACCTCAGTAATGTTACCTCAGTAATGTTACCTCAGTAATGCTACCTCAGTAATGTTACCTCAGTAATGCTACCTCAGTAATGCTACCTCAGTAATGTTTCCTCAGTAATGCTACCTCAGTAATGTAATCATCAGTAATGTTACCTCAGTAATGTTACCTCAGTAATGTTACCTCAGTCATGTTACCTCAGTAATGCTACCTCAGTAATGCTACCTCAGTAATGTTTCCTCAGTAATGTAATCATCAGTAATGCTACCTCAGTAATGTTACCTCAGTAATGTTACCTCAGTAATGCTACCTCAGTAATGCTACCTCAGTAATGCTACCTCAGGAACACTTTGTCATTCGGCTGTAACAGAAGTGGATATCCTCTATTGTTTGAGGAACATATTGTCATTCGGCTATAGAGTAAGAGGTACGAAGAGGTCTCTTACGTGTCGTAGGAAGCAGCGTGAGACTCGTAATAGGTGATTTTCGGTAGTAACGTTACCTCTGGGTATATTGAAACAAGTCGTTAAGAGGAATGAGGTCTCTTACGTGTCGTAGGAAGCAGTGTGACACCCTCAGAGGGTGGTTGCAGCAGCTCTCCAACTCCTTGAGGAAGTACTGGCTGTGGAAGTCCATAAGCTTCTCCAGGTTCCCAAAGATGACGCTGCGTTTTCCCCTGAGGTCCTGCGGGAGGTCTCCTCTCTCCATCTCGGGGAAGTAGTGCTCGATGATGTAACGAAGGGAACGCACGTACTCCCTCTCCGTGGTCACCATCTCATCCACGATGTGACGCAGCTTACTGTGGCGAGAGGAGAGGACTGTTAAGACTGGGCAGTTTACTGTGGAGGGAGAGAGAGGAGGAGAGGACTGTTAAGACTGGTCAGTTTACTGTGGAGGGAGAGAGAGGACTGTTAAGACTGGTCAGTTTACTGTGGAGGACTGTTAGACTGGTCAGTTTACTGTGGAGGGAGGAGAGGACTGTTAAGACTGGTCAGTTTACTGTGGAGGGAGGGAGGACTGTTAGACTGGTCAGTTTACTGTGGCGAGAGGAGAGGACTGTTAAGACTGGTCAGTTTACTGTGGAGGGAGAGGAGGACTGTTAGACTGGTCAGTTTACTGTGGAGGGAGAGAGAGGACTGTTAGACTGGTCAGTTTACTGTGGAGGGAGAGGAGGACTGTTAGACTGGTCAGTTTACTATGGAGGGAGAGAGAGGACTGTTAGACTGGTCAGTTTACTGTGGAGGGAGAGGGAGGACTGTTAGACTGGTCAGTTTACTATGGAGGGAGAGAGAGGACTGTTAGACTGGTCAGTTTACTGTGGAGGGAGAGACAGGACTGTTAGACTGGTCAGTTTACTGTGGAGGGAGAGACAGGACTGTTAGACTGGTCAGTTTACTGTGGAGGGAGAGACAGGACTGTTAAGACTGGTCAGTTTACTGTGGAGGGAGGAGAGGACTGTTAAGACTACCTGAGATAACTGTTAAGCTACCTGTCTCAACATGTCGTAGTGGTCCTCAGTCCCCAGCTACCTGTCTCAACATGTCCTAGTGGTCCTCAGTCCCTCCTTCTCTCCCTCAGTTCACCTCCCTCCCTCCCTCCCTCCCTCAGTCCACCTCCCTCCCTCCCTCCCTCCGTTCACCTCCCACCCTCCAGTGTGTCAGTTCAGGGGGTGCTGTACCACTCTGTGGGTCTGTGAACAGTGTGATAGGTTCCCTGGTGACAGCCTCTCAACATCAGGCCCAGCCTCCACACGGCCACACACAGATGACTGCGCACACACACACAGGCACAGGCACAGACACACACACACGCATATACACACACACACAGTAGAGTAGTGGTAGGTAGACTAAAACCCATCTGTCCCTGTAACACTACACTGGGAAACATGACAGACAGAAAGACAGCTCGCTCTGTGTGTGTGTGTGTGTGTGTGTGTGTGTGTGTGTGTGTGTGTGTGTGTGTGTGTGTGTGTGTGTGTGTGTGTGTGTGTGTGTGTGTGTGTGTGTGTGTGTGTGTGTGTGTGTGTGTGTGTGTGTGTGTGTGTGTGTGTGTGTGTGTGTGTGTGTGTGTGTGTGTGTGTGTGTGTGTGTGTGTGTGTGTGTGTGTGTGTGTGTGTGTGTGTGTGTGTGTGTGTGGTAGTGTGTGTGTGTGTGTGTGTGTGTGTGTGTGTGTGTGTGTGTGTGTGTGTGTGTGTGTGTGTGTGTGTGTGTGTGTGTGTGTGTGTGTGTGTGTGTGTGTGTGTGTGTGTGTGTGTGTGTGAGCCTAGCCAGGTACCCACCTGCCCTTGGCACGGGTCTCTGGTAGAGGACTACTGGTAGTGCTGATGGAGGGGTCCTCAGTGCCTCTCCCGCTGCCCAGCCAGGAGGCGTCATTCTGGGGAGTAGGGTCGCTCAGCCACCTCCCTACTACTGACCTCCAGGCCTTTAATAAACACCCCAGTGTTGCCGCGCCGCGCCGGCTCGCTCAGCGTCCGCTGACAGGTCCCATAGCGGGAGGAGTCAGGGGAGGCGGGGGGGGGCTCTGGCAGTCGAAGCTCTGGGTCTTGCGGAGCGGGGGTCGGCGAGCAGGGTTAGGGCGGAGCTCGGCTCCAGGGGGTCAGGGAGGGGAGAAGGAGCAGGAGGAGCTACGGCCCTGCGCTTTAATACGAACCCCGTGGGACGACTCCTCGGAGGAGGTGCTACGGGTGAGGAGCTGGGTGGAGAGGGGGGTGAGGGGGAGCCTGTGCACCAGACCGTAGGGAGAGGAGGTTAGGGGTGTCTCCTGTCTGAGGCTGCAGGCCGACTGAGCTGAGGCAGAGCTGGAGGTGGAGGACAGCCTCTCTCTGACCCCCCACACCCCCTCTCTGACCCCCCACACCCCACTAAAGGCCTTTCTACAGGCGTGTGACACACTGCGGCTCCTCTCCTGTCCCACGTCGTTGTTAACGTCAGAGTAACGTCTGGGGGTGGCGTCCCCTACCCCGCCGTCCTTCCCTGCACCAGCTGTACCCGACCCGGGTGACTCTCCCGTGGGCAGGGCTCGCCTCGTCCTCAGAGCAGCCTCCAGCTTCTTCTCAAACATCTGCTTGGTCTCCTGGCACTTGGACCAGGCGAACTTCCACTGTTTGAGGCCCTGCTCGCTCTTCATCTCCCCAGCCAGCTCCTTCATCTCCTGGAAGCGGGGGTCGGGGATCGGGGGGTGCTGCTGGCGGTACCCCTCCAGACAGCTGATCACCCCCTGGCTCTTGTCGAGCACCGTGCAGTCCTCCATGTTGATGCTGGCCAGGTGACGCATCCCCTCTAACGCCCACTCATACGCCTGGAGAGAAAGAAGAGAGGAGGAGAGAGAAAGAGAGAGAAGAGAGAAGGAGAGAGAGGAGAGAGAGAAGAGAGGAGAGAGGAGAGAGAGAGGAGAGAGAGAAGGAGAGGGGAGAGAGGAGGAGAGAGGAGGAGAGAGAGGAGAGAGAGGAGAGAGAGAGAGAGAGGAGAGAGGAGAGAGAGGAGAGGAGAGAGAGGAGGAGAGAGGAGAGAGAGGAGAGGAGAGAGAGGAGAGAGAAGGAGAGAGGAGGAGAGAGGAGAGAGAAGGAGAGAGGAGAGAGAAGGAGAGAGGGAGAGAGGAGAGAGGAGAGAGGAGAGAAGGAGAGAGGAGAGAGGAGGAGAGAAGGAGAGAGAAGGAGAGAGCGGCGAGAAAAGGAGAGAGGAGAAAAGGAGAGGAGGAGAGAGGAGAGAAGGAGAGAGGAGAGAAGGAGAGAGGAGGAAAGGAGAGAGGAGGAAAGAGGAGAGAGAAGGAGAGAGGAGAGAAGGAGAGAGGAGGAAAGAGGAGAGAGAGGAGAAAGAGAAGGAGAGAGGAGGAAATAGGAGAGAGGAGAAAGAGAAGGAGAGAGGAGGAAATAGGAGAGAGAGGAGAGAGGAGAAAGAGAAGGAGAGAGGAGGAAATAGGAGAGAGAGGAGAGAGGAGAAAGAGAAGGAGAGAGGAGGAAATAGGAGAGAGAGGAGAGAGGAGAAAGAGAATGAGAGAGGAGAAAGAGAAGGAGAGAGAGAGGAGAGAGAAGGAGAGAGGAGAGAGAAGGAGAGAGGAGAGAGAAGGAGAGAGGAGGAAAGAGGAGAGAGGAGAGAGAGGAAAGAGTTAATCAGTAGTTGTCTTGAAAATTCCAAACTGATACGCCTGGAGAGAGAAGGAACAACAAGCCAGTCTTCTGATACATTTCACATGTTGGTCATTTAGCAGACACTCATATCTAGATAATTACAGTCAGTGTGTTAAACTAAGGGAGGGAGGGAGGGAGGGAGGGGAGGGAGGGAGGAGAGGGGGGGAGAGGGAGGAGAGAGAGGGAGAGAGAGGAGGGAGGGAGGGAGGGGAGGGAGGGAGGGAGGGAGGGAGGGAGGGGGAGGGAGGGAGGGAGGGAGGGAGGGAGGGAGGGAGGGAGGAGGGAGGGAGGGAGGGAGGGAGGGAGGGAGAGAGAGAGAGAGAGAGAGAGAGAGAGAGAGAGACAGAGAGAGAGAGACAGAGAGAGAGAGAGAGAGAGAGAGACAGAGAGAGAGAGAGAGACAGAGAGAGAGAGAGACAGAGAGAGAGAGAGAGAGAGAGAGAGGGAGAGAGACATCAGAGAGGCCTCAACAGGCCCAGGGCCAGGACTAGTCACCTCAACAGGCCTCAGGCCAGTACTAGTCACCTCAACAGGCCTCAGGCCTGTACTAGTCACCTCAACAGGCCTCAGGCCAGTACTAGTCACCTCAACAGGCCTCAGGCCAGTACTAGTCACCTCAACAGGCCTCAGGCCTGT
>NC_060177.1:2966257-2976257 GCF_021184085.1 Oncorhynchus gorbuscha
GTAGTGCACTAGTCCCTATGTAGTGCACTAGTCCCTATGTAGTGCACTAGTCCCTATGTAGTGCACTAGTCCCTATGTAGTGCACTAGTCCCTATGTAGTGCACTAGTCCCTATGTAGTGCACTATGTAGTGCACTAGTCCCTATGTAGTGCACTGGTCCCTATGTAGTGCACTAGTCCCTAGTCACTAGTCCCTATGTAGTGCACTAGTCCCTATGTAGTGCACTAGTCCCTATGTAGTGCACTAGTCCCTATGTAGTGCACTAGTCCCTATGTAGTGCACTAGTCCCTATGTAGTGCACTGGTCCCTATGTAGTGCACTGGTCCCTATGTCACTAGTCCCTATGTAGTGCACTAGTCCCTATGTAGTGCACTAGTCCCTGCACTGTAGTGCACTAGTCCCTATGTAGTGCACTCCCTAGTCCCTATGTAGTGCACTAGTCCCTATGTAGTGCACTAGTCCCTATGTAGTGCACTAGTCCCTATGTAGTGCACTAGTCCCTATGTAGTGCACTAGTCCCTATGTAGTGCACTGTCCCTATGTAGCACTAGTCCCTATGTAGTGCACTAGTAGCACTCCCTATGTAGTGCACTAGTCCCTATGTAGTGCACTAGCCCATAAGGCTCGGGTCAAAAGAAGTGCACTATCCCTATCTAGCCATCAGGGACGCCCTAGATCCAGTCTCCCTGTTATAAGCCTGGTAGAGGACCATGTCTCCCTGCTATAAGCCTGGTAGAGGACTACATCTCCCTGCTATAAGCCTGGTAGAGGACTACATCTCCCTGTTATAAGCCTGGTAGAGGACTACATCTCCCTGTTATAAGCCTGGTAGAGGACTACATCTCCCTGTTATAAGCCTGGTAGAGGACTACATCTCCCTGTTATAAGCCTGGTAGAGGACTACATCTCCCTGTTATAAGCCTGGAGGACTATCTCCCTGTTATAAGCTACATCTCTCCCTGTTATAAGCCTGGTAGAGGACTACATCTCCCTGTTATCTCCCTGTTATAGCCTGGTAGAGGACTACATCTCCCTGTTATAAGCCTGGTAGAGGACTACATCTCCCTGTTATAAGCCTGGTAGAGGACTACATCTCCCTGTTATAAGCCTGGTAGAGAGGACTACATCTCCCTGTTATAAGCCTGGTAGAGAGGACTACATCTCCCTGTTATAAGCCTGGTAGAGGACTACATCTCCCTGTTATAAGCCTGGTAGAGGACTACATCTCCCTGTTATAAGCCTGGTAGAGGACTACATCTCCCTGTTATAAGCCTGGTAGAGGACTACATCTCCCTGTTATAAGCCTGGTAGAGGACTACATCTCCCTGTTATAAGCCTGGTAGAGGACTACATCTCCCTGTTATAAGCCTGGTAGAGGACTACATCTCCCTGTTATAAGCCTGGTAGAGTCTCCAGCTGCTGTTTGAAGGGTGTAGAATCAGGCTGTTTAAATCAAACCAAGGGGTCTGAGAACTACCACAGGTATGAAGGTAGAGAGAACAGTGTGTGTGTGTGTGTGTGTGTGTGTGTGTGTGTGTGTGTGTGTGTGTGTGTGTGTGTGTGTGTGTGTGTGTGTGTGTGTGTGTGTGTGTGTGTGTGTGTGTGTGTGTGTGTGTGTGTGTGTGTGTGTGTGTGTGTGTGTGTGTGTGTGTGTGTGTGTGTGTGTGTGTGTGTGTGTGTGTGTGTGTGTGTGTGTGTGAAACAGGAACATGGAACCTGCTAGAGAGATTAGTAGAGTTCAGTATTTTCACAGCTGGGTTGGTATTTGAAGGTAAAAGCGCCTCCCTAAAGCCAAAATCCTGCCTTGAGGTTAACGAGCAGCTAGATACCAGGGCCGGCCAGTTAAACGGACTGGACCAAGGAACCTCAGGAACACATCGTCATCGTTAGGATATAGTATACTGTAGATGTCTAGAGGCGCAGGAAACCGTGAGACTAAAGGGGGTGGTTACCTCAGTAATGTTACCTCAGTAATGTTACCTCAGTAATGTAATCATCAGTAATGTTACCTCAGTAATGTACCTCAGTAATGTTACCTCAGTAATGTAATCATCAGTAATGTTACCTCAGTAATGTTACCTCAGTAATGTTACCTCAGTAATGTTACCTCAGTAATGCTATCTCAGTAATGTTACCTCAGTAATGTAATCATCAGTAATGTTACCTCAGTAATGTTACCTCAGTAATGTTACCTCAGTAATGTTACCTCAGTAATGTAAATGTTACCTCAGTAATGCTACCTCAGTAATGCTACCTCAGTAATGTTACCTCAGTAATGCTACCTCAGTAATGTTATCATCAGTAATGCTACCTCAGTAATGTTACCTCAGTAATGTTACCTCAGTAATGTTAATCATCAGTAATGTTACCTCAGTAATGTAATCATCAGTAATGTTACCTCAGTAATGCTACCTCAGTAATGTAATCATCAGTAATGTTACCTCAGTAATGTAATCATCAGTAATGCTACCTCAGTAATGCTAATGTTACCTCAGTAATGTTACCTCAGTAATGTTACCTCAGTCATCAGTAATGTTACCTCAGTAATGCTACCTCAGTAATGTTACCTCAGTAATGTTACCTCAGTAATGCTACATCAGTAATGTTACCTCAGTAATGTTACCTCAGTAATGCTACCTCAGTAATGCTACCTCAGTAATGTTACCTCAGTAATGCTACCTCAGTAATGTACCTCAGTAATCAGTAATGCTACCTCAGTAATGCTACCTCAGTAATGCTACATGTTACCTCAGTAATGCTACCTCAGTAATGCTACCTCAGTAATGCTCAGTAATGCTACCTCAGTAATGTAATCCTCAGTAATGCTTACCTCAGTAATGCTACCTCAGTAGTATGTTACCTCAGTAATGTTACCTCAGTAATGTTACCTCAGTAATGCTACCCTCAGTAATGCTACCTCAGTAATGTACCTCAGTAATGTTTCCTCAGTAATGTAATCATCAGTAATGTTACCTCAGTAATGTTACCTCAGTAATGTTACCTCAGTCATCAGTTTACCTCAGTAATGCTACCTCAGTAATGTTACCTCAGTAATGTAGTAATGTAATCTCAGTAATGCTACCTCAGTAATGCTACCTCAGTAATGCTACCTCAGTAATGCTACCTCAGTAATGCTACCTCAGTAATGCTACCTCAGGAACACTTTGTCATTCGGCTGTAACAGAAGTGGATATCCTCTATTGTTTGAGGAACATATTGTCATTCGGCTATAGAGTAAGAGGCACGAAGAGGTCTCTTACGTGTCGTAGGAAGCAGCGTGAGACCCTCAGAGGGTGGTTGCAGCAGCTCTCCAACTCCTTGAGGAAGTACTGGCTGTGGAAGTCCATAAGCTTCTCCAGGTTCCCAAAGATGACGCTGCGTTTTCCCCTGAGGTCCTGCGGGAGGTCTCCTCTCTCCATCTCGGGGAAGTAGTGCTCGATGATGTAACGAAGGGAACGCACGTACTCCCTCTCCGTGGTCACCATCTCATCCACGATGTGACGCAGCTTACTGTGGCGAGAGGAGAGGACTGTTAAGACTGGGCAGTTTACTGTGGAGGGAGAGAGAGGAGGAGAGGACTGTTAAGACTGGTCAGTTTACTGTGGAGTTTACTGTGGAGGGAGAGGGAGGACTGTTAGACTGTTACTGTGGAGGGAGGAGAGGACTGTTAAGACTGGTCAGTTTACTGTGGAGGGAGAGGGAGGACTGTTAGACTGGTCAGTTTACTGTGGCGAGAGGAGAGGACTGTTAAGACTGGTCAGTTTACTGTGGAGGGAGAGGCAGGACTGTTAGACTGGTCAGTTTACTGTGGAGGGAGAGGGAGGACTGTTAGACTGGTCAGTTTACTGTGGAGGGAGAGACAGGACTGTTAGACTGGTCAGTTTACTGTGGAGGGAGAGAGAGGACTGTTAGACTGGTCAGTTTACTGTGGAGGGAGAGGGAGGACTGTTAGACTGGTCAGTTTACTATGGAGGGAGAGACAGGACTGTTAGACTGGTCAGTTTACTGTGGAGGGAGAGACAGGACTGTTAGACTGTTAGACTGGGAGGGAGAGACAGGACTGTTAAGACTGGTCTGGTGGAGGGAGAGACAGGACTGTTAGACTGGTCAGTTTACTGTGGAGGGAGAGACAGGACTGTTAAGACTACCTGAGATAACTGTTAAGCTACCTGTCTCAACATGTCCTAGTGGTCCTCAGTCCCCAGCTACCTGTCTCAACATGTCCTAGTGGTCCTCAGTCCCTCCTTCTCTCCCTCAGTTCACCTCCCTCCCTCCCTCCCTCCTCAGTCCACCTCCCTCCTCCCTCCCTCCGTTCACCTCCCACCCTCCAGTGTCAGTTCAGGGGTGCTGTACCACTCTGTGGGTCTGTGAACAGTGTGATAGGTTCCCCAGCCTACCTGTCTCAACAGGACTGTTAGTAGTGGTAGACTCGCTCTGTGTGTGTGTTCAGGGGTGTTTACTGTGGAGGGTTCCTGTGTGAGCCTGACAGGACTGTTAAGACTACCTGAGATGACTGTTGTGTGTGTGTACCTGTGTGTGTGTGTGTGTGTGTGTGTGTGTGTGTGTGTGTGTGTGTGTGTGTGTGTGTGTGTGTGTGTGTGTGTGTGTGTGTGTGTGTGTGTGTGTGTGTGTGTGTGTGTGTGTGTGTGTGTGTGTGTGTGTGTGTGTGTGTGTGTGTGTGTGTGTGTGTGTGTGTGTGTGTGTGTGTGTGTGTGTGTGTGTGTGTGTGTGTGGTAGCCTGACTAGCCTGGTACCCACCTGCCCTTGGCACGGGTCTCTGGTAGAGGACTACTGGTAGTGCTGATGGAGGGGGTCCTCAGTGCCTCTCCCGCTGCCCAGCCAGGAGGCGTCATTCTGGGGGAGTAGGGTCGCTCAGCCACCTCCCTACTACTGACCTCCAGGCCTTTAATAAACACCCCAGTGTTGCCGCGCCGCGCCGGCTCGCTCAGCGTCCGCTGACAGGTCCCATAGCGGGAGGAGTCAGGGGAGGCGGGGGCGGGGCTCTGGCAGTCGAAGCTCTGGGTCTTGCGGAGCGGGGGTCGGCGAGCAGGGTTAGGGGCGGAGCTCGGCTCCAGGGGGGTCAGGGAGGGGGAGAAGGAGCAGGAGGAGCTACGGCCCTGCGCTTTAATACGAACCCCGTGGGACGACTCCTCGGAGGAGGTGCTACGGGTGAGGAGCTGGGTGGAGAGGGGGGTGAGGGGGAGCCTGTGCACCAGACCGTAGGGAGAGGAGGTTAGGGGTGTCTCCTGTCTGAGGCTGCAGGCCGACTGAGCTGAGGCAGAGCTGGAGGTGGAGGACAGCCTCTCTCTGACCCCCCACACCCCACTAAAGGCCTTTCTACAGGCGTGTGACACACTGCGGCTCCTCTCCTGTCCCTCGTCGTTGTTAACGTCAGAGTAACGTCTGGGGGTGGCGTCCTCTACCCCGCCGTCCTTCCCTGCACCCGCCGTACCCGACCCGGGTGACTCTCCCATGGGCAGGGCTCGCCTCGTCCTCAGAGCAGCCTCCAGCTTCTTCTCAAACATCTGCTTGGTCTCCTGGCACTTGGACCAGGCGAACTTCCACTGTTTGAGGCCCTGCTCGCTCTTCATCTCCCCAGCCAGCTCCTTCATCTCCTGGAAGCGGGGGTCGGGGATCGGGGGGTGCTGCTGGCGGTACCCCTCCAGACAGCTGATCACCCCCTGGCTCTTGTCGAGCACCGTGCAGTCCTCCATGTTGATGCTGGCCAGGTGACGCATCCCCTCTAACGCCCACTCATACGCCTGGAGAGAAAGAAGAGAGGAGGAGAGAGGAGAGAGAAGAGAGAAGGAGAGAGAGAGAGAGAGAGAGAAGAGAGAGAGAGAGAGGAGAGAGAGAGAGAGAGAGAAGGAGAGGGGAGAGAGGAGGAGAGAGGAGGAGAGAGAGAGAGAAGGAGAGAGGAGAGAGAAGGAGAGAGGAGAGAGAGGAGGAGAGAGGAGAGAGAGGAGAGGAGAGAATGAGAGAGAGGAGAGAGGAGAGAGAAGGAGAGAGGAGGAGAGAGAGAGAGAGAGAGAGAGAGAGAGAGGAGAGAGGAGAGAGAAGGAGAGAGGAGAGAGAAGGAGAGAGGAGAGAGAAGGAGAGAGGTGAGAGGAGGAGAGAGGAGAGAGGAGAGAGAAGGAGAGAGGAGAGAAGGAGAGAGGAGAGAGGAGGAGAGAGAGGGAGAGAGAAGGAGAGAGGAGAGAAGGAGAGAGAGGAGAGAAGGAGAGAGAAGGAGAGAACGGCGAGAGAAGGAGAGAGGAGGAAAGAGGAGAGAGAAGGAGAGAGGAGAGAAGGAGAGAGGAGGAAAGAGGAGAGAGAGGAGAAAGAGAAGGAGAGAGGAGGAAATAGGAGAGAGAGGAGAGAGGAGAAAGAGAAGGAGAGAGGAGGAAATAGGAGAGAGAGGAGAGAGGAGAAAGAGAATGAGAGAGGAGGAAATAGGAGAGAGAGGAGAGAGGAGAAAGAGAAGGAGAGAGGAGAGAGAAGGAGAGAGGAGAGAGAAGGAGAGAGGAGGAAAGAGTTAATCAGTAGTTGTCTTGAAAATTCCAAACTGATACGCCTGGAGAGAGAAGGAACAACAAGCCAGTCTTCTGATACATTTCACATGTTGGTCATTTAGCAGACACTCATATCTAGATAATTACAGTCAGTGTGTTAAACTAAGGGAGGGAGGGAGGGGGAGGGAGGGAGGGAGGGAGGGAGGGAGGGAGGGAGAGGGGGAGGAGGGAGGGAGGGAGGGAGGGAGGGAGGGAGGGAGGGAGGGAGGGAGGGAGGGAGGGAGGGAGGGAGGGAGGGAGGGAGGGAGGGAGGGAGGGAGGGAGGGAGGGAGGGAGGGAGGGAGGAGAGAGAGAGAGAGAGAGAGAGTGAGAGAGACAGAGACAGAGAGAGTGAGAGAGAGAGACAGAGAGAGAGAGAGAGAGAGAGAGTGAGAGAGAGAGATAGAGAGAGAGAGAAAGAGGGAGAGGAAGAGAGAGAGAGAGAGAGACTAGTCACATCAACAGGCCTCTGGCCCGCACTAGTCACCTCAGCAGGCCTCAGGCCAGTACTAGTCACCTCAACAGGCCTCAGGCCAGTACTAGTCACCTCAACAGGCCTCAGGCCTGTACTAGTCACCTCAACAGGCCTCAGGCCTGTACTAGTCACCTCAACAGGCCTCAGGCCTGTACTAGTCACCTCAACAGGCCTCAGGCCAGTACTAGTCACCTCAACAGGCCTCAGGCCAGTACTAGTCACCTCAACAGGCCTCAGGCCTGTACTAGTCACCTCAACACAGCTCAGTTGCTCTAGTCCACAATGGGCCTGGTCTTCACACGTGTTAGACAGGAGACGAGGAGAGGAGACGAAGAGAGGAGACGAGGAACTCTTTAAAGAGACTGAACTGACACACAGACTGAAAGACTCCTCTCAGGGTGAGGATGGTGGACAGAGACAGACTCCTCTCCTCTCAGGGTGAGGATGGTGGACAGAGACAGACTCCTCTCCTCTCAGGGTGAGGATGGTGGACAGAGACAGACTCCTCTCCTCTCAGGGTGAGGATGGTGGACAGAGACGGACTCCTCTCCTCTCAGGGTGAGGATGGTGGACAGAGACAGACTCCTCTCCTCTCAGGGTGAGGATGGTGGACAGAAAGAGAGGTATGAAGAGGTGAGGGGTCAGGAGAGAAGCCCTCTCCGCTCTGTAAACAACAGAGAGATGTGTGGAGGAGCTGGGAGGTCTGACCAGTCAAGACCCCTGTCCACACACACACACACACACACACACACACACACACACACACACACACACACACACACACACACACACACACACACACACACACACACACACACACACACACACACACACACACACACACACACACACACACACACACACAACTCCTTAATGAGCTCTAACAAGCTGTCTAATCTCTGTCACGCTTGATGAGAAAGACATGCTTCGTCTTGACAAGTTAACAGCTCATTTAACTACCGAGAATCCATCTCATTTAACTACCCAGAATCCATCTCATTTAACTACCCAGAATCCATCTCATTTAACTACCCAGAATCCATCTCATTTAACTACCCAGAATCCATCTCATTTAACTACCCAGAATCCATCTCATTTAACTACCCAGAATCCATCTCATTTAACTACCCAGAATCCATCTCATTTAACTACCCAGAATCCATCTCATTTAACCACCCAGAATCCATCTCATTTAACTACCCAGAATCAATCTCATTTAACTACCCAGAATCCATCTCATTTAACTACCCAGAATCAATCTCATTTAACTACCCAGAATCCATCTCATTTAACCACCCAGAATCCATCTCATTTAACTACCCAGAATCCATCTCATTTAACTACCCAGAATCCATCTCATTTAACTACCCAGAATCCATCTCATTTAACTACCCAGAATCCATCTCTCAGTACCAGCAACAACATGTTGAGGGTTCATGACGACCAACAGAAGACTGTCTATAGACTGTGTGAATGACCAGACCAGGACATTGATACAGGACCAACTACAGCTGAATATCTGACTGGGGGAGAAGACTGTCTATAGACTGTGGATCCTCTGAACCAGACATATTGGGAGTCTTTCAGCTGAATATCTGACTGGGGGGAGAACAGTCTCTAGAAGAAGAGGATCCTCTGAACCAGACATATTGGGGAGTCTTTCAGCTGAATATCTGACTGGGGGGAGAACAGTCTCTAGAAGAAGAGGATCCTCTGAACCAGACATATTGGGGAGTCTTTCAGCTGAATATCTGACTGGGGGGAGAACAGTCTCTAGAAGAAGAGGATCCTCTGAACCAGACATATTGGGGAGTCTTTCAGCTGAATATCTGACTGGGGGGAGAACAGTCTCTAGAAGAAGAGGATCCTCTGAACCAGACATATTGGGGAGTCTTTCAGCTGAATATCTGACTGGGGGGAGAACAGTCTCTAGAAGAAGAGGATCCTCTGAACCAGACATATTGGGGAGTCTTTCAGCTGAATATCTGACTGGGGGGAGAACAGTCTCTAGAAGAAGAGGATCCTCTGAACCAGACATATTGGGGAGTCTTTCAGCTGAATATCTGACTGGGGGGAGAACAGTCTCTAGAAGAAGAGGATCAGAGTCTTTCAGCTGAATATCTGACTGGGGGGAGAACAGTCTCTAGCAGACGAGGATCCTCTGAACCAGACATATTGGGGAGTCTTTCAATTGTAAATCAAGTCTCTGTTGAATCAATCTATTCAACACTCTCTAAAGCAAAACAACTAGACAAAATTATTGGCTCGAATGGCACCCTATTCCTTAAATAGTGCACTACTTTTTAACCAGGTCCAATAGGGTGGACAGGGAGCCCCCATAGGCATCTGGTTAAAAGTAGTGCACTATGTAGGGAACGAGGCCATTTGGAAAGCAGACCATCTTGGGGTGTCTGAGCTCTGCTGGTCACTGGTCTCAGTGTATAGACGCTGGCTAGGGTCTGACAGGAGGTTAAGGCAAGATCAAACACTCACTGCTGTGACCCCAGAGGGAGGGAGAGAAAGAGAGAGATAATCGCTTAGGAGACCTGATGCCGAGAGGGGCCACCCGGGCCCCTGGACATTCCAACAGCCCTCTAGAAATTCCTCTCTTCCCTCTGAACAACTGACCCTGCTGACAGAGAACACACTCTCTCTCTCTCTTTCTCTCTCCTGTCTCTTTCTCTCTCTTTCTCTCTCCTGTTTCTTTCTCTCTCTTTCTCTCTCCTGTCTCTCTCCTGTCTCCTCTCTCTTTCTCCCCCTCTCTCTTTCTCTCTCCTGTTTCTTTCTCTCTCTTTCTCTCTCCTGTCTCTCTCCTGTCTCCTCTCTCTTTCTCTCTCCTGTCTCTTTCTCTCTCCTGTCTCCTCTCTCTTTCTCTCTCTTTCTCTCTCCTGTCTCTTTCTCTCTCCTGTCTCTCTCCTGTCTCTCTCTCTCTCCTGTCTCCTCTCTCTTTCTCCCGCTCTCTCTTTCTCTCTCTCTCTCTTTCTCTCTCTTTCTC
>NC_060177.1:2981257-2988757 GCF_021184085.1 Oncorhynchus gorbuscha
ACCCAGACTACTGGACCACAGTCACCCAGACTACTGGACCACAGTCACCCAGACTACTGGACCACAGTCACCCAACACTCCATGTGTCTACCAACCAATCACCCAGACTACTGGTCTACCACAGTCACCCAGACTACTGGACCACAGTCACCCAGACTGCTGGACCACAGTCACCCAGACTACTGGACACCAGTCACCCAGACTACTGGACCACAGTCACCCAGACTACTGGACCACAGTCACCAAGACTACTGGACACCAGTCACCCAGACTACTGGACCACAGTCACCCAGACTACAATCATCTCCCCAACACCTCCATGTGTCTACCAACCAATCATGTCCTCCATGTGTCTACCAACCAATCATCTCCCACAACACCTCCATGTGTCTACCAACCAATCATCTCCTCCATGTGTCTACCAACCAATCATCTCCTCCATGTGTCTACCAACCAATCATCTCCTATCTCTATAGGAGCTCTACGTTCACCAGCAGCAGCTGTTCTGCCTCCATACTGACTGACTGGTGACAGAAGCCTCCATACTGACTGACTGGTGACAGAAGCCTCCATACTGACTGACTGGTGACAGAAGCCTCCATACTGACTGACTGGTGACAGAAGCCTCCATACTGACTGACTGGTGACAGAAGCCTCCATACTGACTGACTGGTGACAGAAGCCTCCATACTGACTGACTGGTGACAGAAGCCTCCATACTGACTGACTGACTGGTGACAGAAGCCTCCATACTGACTGACTGACTGGTGACAGAAGCCTCCATACTGACTGACTGACTGGTGACAGAAGCCTCCATACTGACTGACTGGTGACAGAAGCCTCCATACTGACTGACTGGTGACAGAAGCCTCCATACTGACTGACTGGTGACAGAAGCCTCCATACTGACTGACTGGTGACAGAAGCCTCCATACTGACTGACTGGTGACAGAAGCCTCCATACTGACTGACTGGTGACAGAAGCCTCCATACTGACTGACTGACTGGTGACAGAAGCCTCCATACTGACTGACTGGTGACAGAAGCCTCCATACTGACTGACTGGTGACAGAAGCCTCCATACTGACTGACTGACTGGTGACAGAAGCCTCCATACTGACTGACTGGTGACAGAAGCCTCCATACTGACTGACTGGTGACAGAAGCCTCCATACTGACTGACTGGTGACAGAAGCCTCCATACTGACTGACTGGTGACAGAAGCCTCCATACTGACTGACTGGTGACAGAAGCCTCCATACTGACTGACTGACTGGTGACAGAACTCTGCGGTCACTCCCATAGAACTCTGCGGTCACTCCCATAGAACTCTGCGGTCACTCCCATAGAACTCTGCGGTCACTCCCATAGAACTCTGCGGTCACCCCCCTAGAACTCTGCGGTCACTCCCACTAAGGCCAACTAGATGCCCCCAGGCTTTGTGCAATAGCCTGGGTGACGAGCTTCACCCTCCCAGTAACCTACACCCAGTGGACCGGATCAAACTCTGCTACCAACAAATGGACGCTCCAAATGCTTTCAGCTCAGTTTGATAAGAGAGAGAGAGAGAGAGACAGAGACAGAAAGAGACAGAAAGAGAGTGGAGAGAGAGAGAGAGAGAGAGAGAGAGAGAGAGAGAGAGAGAGAGAGAGAGAGAGAGAGAGAGAGAGAGAGAGAGAGAGAGAGAGAGAGAAGAGCAGAGCGAGAGGTTGAGGATGACATCATTCCTGAATCTGTTAGCAGGTCTCTGTGTGTGCAGGGAGGGAGGGATGGATTGGAGGGAGGCTTTTGATTGGTGATCATCTAAATAAAGCCAGTGAGGAGATCAGAGGGGTCTGGGGAGCTCAGCAAATCTCCTCTCCTCTAGATGTCCCCTGCTTTAAGAAGAGCCACAAAGGGGCCCAGCTCCCTCCTTTTGACTGGGAGTGGGCGGAGAGTTGGGGAGATGCCAGATAAAGAGCTGAGAGGGAGGAGGAGAAGAAGGAGGCCTTCAGCTTTTGTACACAGGGATAAATTAAAATGTCGGTTGAGTGGAGCTTTTTCTCTCTCTGAAGAGTCAGAGAGCGAGCGAGAGAGAGAGAGAGACAGAGAGAGAGAGGGAGGACCAGAGAGAGAGAGAGAGAGAGAGAGGGGGAGGACCAGAGAGAGAGAGAGAGAGAGAGGGAGGACCAGAGAGAGAGAGAGGACCAGAGAGAGAGAGAGGTTTTTTTGTGGATGAAAAAGGGGTTTCATGACATCAAGCCAATTTATTACCTCATCCGTGAGTCTGGACAGGAATTAGTTTTGTTGAAAGAGAGTGACTATTCATATCGTACAGGAGGAGGAAAAGGGCTTGTCATTACGTCACTAAAGACACCACTCTACTCCACTATTCATATCGTACAGGAGGAGGAAAAGGGCTTGTCATTACTTCTCCTAAAGACACCACTCTACTCCACTATTCATATCGTACAGGAGGAGGAAAAGGGCTTGTCATTACATCACTAAAGACACCACTCTACTCCACTATTCATATCGTACAGGAGGAGGAAAAGGGCTTGTCATTACTTCTCCTAAAGACACCACTCTACTCCACTATTCATATCGTACAGGAGGAGGAAAAGGGCTTGTCATTACGTCACTAAAGACAGCCAGGTACTGTTGATTCAGTGAGCTCTTTGTTCTACTTTTAGTCTAAAAGTCAACAACAAAAAGTCTACCGTTTAGGGAACGTAGGTAACTCAGGGACTTCATAATGCATGTGAGTGACTACACCACACAGACACGAGGGCCAGAATTTGGCTGAGGTTGTTCAGTTCCAAACTGTTTTCTGTCTCCTTTTGGTTTGACAGTCAGCTCCTATCCTTCTCGCCCAGTCCTGGAAAATGAGAGGATCCTTTGCCCTTTGTGCTGTAAGTCTAGAGTCACTAAACAGTCTATTTCACACCTCCAGTCATGAGGCTTAGAACAAACCACAGCTGTACAACTAGTGCAGCCGGGTGAAAACATGGTGAGACCACAGATAGAACCATATCTTCCTGAATCTCTTCCTGAATCTCCTCCTGAGTCTCTTCTTCCTATGTCTCCTCCTGAATCTCTTCCTGAGTCTCTTCCTGAGTCTCTTCCTGAATCTCTTCCTGAATCTCTTCCAAGGTCTCTACCTGAGTCTCTTCCTGAATCTCTTCCTGAGTCTCTTCCTGAATCTCTTCCTGAAGTCTCTTCCTGAATCTCTTCCTGAATCTCTTCCTGAGTCTCTTCCTGAATCTCTTCTTCCTGAATCTCTTCCTGAATCTCTTCCTGAATCTCTTCCTGAATCTCTTCTTCCTGAATCTCTTCTTCCTGAATCTCTTCCTGAATCTCTTCTTCCTGAATCTCTTCTTCCTGAATCTCTTCTTCCTGAGTCTCTTCCTGAATGTCTCTTCCTGAATCTCTTCCTGAGTCTCTTCCTGAGTCTCTTCCTGTGTCTCTTCCTGTGTCTCTTCCTGTGTCTCTTCCTGAATCTCTTCCTGAATCTCTTCCTGAATCTCTTCCTGAATCTCTTCCTGAATCTCTTCCTGAATCTCTTCTTCCTGAATCTCTTCCTGAATCTCTTCTTCCTGAATCTCTTCTTCCTGAATCTCTTCTTCCCTGAATCTCTTCCTGAGTCTCTTCCTGAATCTCTTCTTCCTGAATCTCTTCTTCCTGAATCTCTTCTTCCTGAATCTCTTCTTCCTGAATCTCTTCTCTTCCTGAATCTCTTCCTGAATCTCTTCCTGAATCTCTTCCTGAATCTCTTCCTGAATCTCTTCCTGAGTCTCTTCCTGTGTCTCTTCCTGAGTCTCTTCCTGAATCTCTTCTTCCTGTGTCTCTTCCTGAATCTCTTCCTGAGCTGAACTTCTCTCTTCATAAGGAGATAAAGGTCCACTGACCTGGCTGTAAACTTTAAGATTTAATTGTAGTGACCTGGAGGTCGTGGGGGCCCACACAGCCAGCTGGATACAAGGCAGACCCCCTCCCCTGTTCTCTCAATTAACCACTGAGCACAGAGCAGGAAGAGGCGAGACAGAGGGAGATGACTCTTAATGTCTAGCTTCTGCCTCTAACCCTAGGAAACTGTTTACCACCTTCTCCTCCCTCCGTAATCCCCCCCCCCCCTCCTCTCTGCGGACAACTTTGTCAACCACTTTGAAAAGAAGGTTGATGTCATCTGCTCCTCATTCACTCAGCCTATTGAGTCCACTGGTCCCATTCATTCACTCAGCCTATTGAGTCCACTGGTCTCATTCACTCAGCCTATTGAGTCCACTGGTCCTCCTCATTCACTCAGCCTATTGAGTCCACTGGTCCCAGTCATTCACTCAGCCTATTGAGTCCACTGGTCTCATTCACTCAGCCTATTGAGTCCACTGGTCCCACTCATTCACTCAGCCTACTGAGTCCACTGGTCTCATTCACTCAGCCTATTGAGTCCACTGGTCCTACTCATTCACTCAGCCTATTGAGTCCTCTACTCATTCACTCAGCCTATTGAGTCCACTGGTCTCATTCACTCAGCCTATTGAGTCCACTGGTCCTACTCATTCACTCAGCCTATTGAGTCCACTGGTCCTACTCATTCACTCAGCCTATTGAGTCCACTGGTCCCAGTCATTCACTCAGCCTATTGAGTCCACTGGTCCCAGTCATTCACTCAGCCTATTGAGTCCACTGGTCCCAGTCATTCACTCAGCCTATTGAGTCCACTGGTCTCATTCACTCAGCCTATTGAGTCCACTGGTCCCAGTCATTCACTCAGCCTATTGAGTCCTCTACTCATTCACTCAGCCTATTGAGTCCACTGGTCCCAGTCATTCACTCAGCCTATTGAGTCCATCAAGGAGATAAGTCCACTACTCATTCACTCAGCCTATTGAGTCCACTGGTCCCAGTCATTCACTCAGCCTATTGAGTCCACTGGTCCCAGTCATTCACTCAGCCTATTGAGTCCACTGGTCCCAGTCATTCACTCAGCCTATTGAGTCCACTACTCATTCACTCAGCCTATTGAGTCCACTGGTCCTACTCATTCACTCAGCCTATTGAGTCCACTGGTCCTACTCATTCACTCAGCCTATTGAGTCCACTGGTCCCAGTCATTCACTCAGCCTATTGAGTCCACTGGTCCCAGTCATTCACTCAGCCTATTGAGTCCACTGGTCCCAGTCATTCACTCAGCCTATTGAGTCCACTGGTCTCATTCACTCAGCCTATTGAGTCCACTGGTCTCATTCACTCAGCCTATTGAGTCCACTGGTCCTACTCATTCACTCAGCCTATTGAGTCCACTGGTCTCATTCACTCAGCCTATTGAGTCCACTGGTCCCAGTCATTCACTCAGCCTATTGAGTCCTCTACTCATTCACTCAGCCTATTGAGTCCACTGGTCCCAGTCATTCACTCAGCCTATTGAGTCCACTGGTCTCATTCACTCAGCCTATTGAGTCCACTGGTCCCATTCATTCACTCAGCCTATTGAGTCCACTGGTCCCAGTCATTCACTCAGCCTATTGAGTCCACTGGTCCCAGTCATTCACTCAGCCTATTGAGTCCACTGGTCCCAGTCATTCACTCAGCCTATTGAGTCCACTGGTCCCAGTCATTCACTCAGCCTATTGAGTCCACTGGTCCCAGTCATTCACTCAGCCTATTGAGTCCACTGGTCCCAGTCATTCACTCAGCCTATTGAGTCCACTGGTCTCATTCACTCAGCCTATTGAGTCCACTGGTCCCAGTCATTCACTCAGCCTATTGAGTCCACTGGTCTCATTCACTCAGCCTATTGAGTCCACTGGTCCCAGTCATTCACTCAGCCTATTGAGTCCACTGGTCTCATTCACTCAGCCTATTGAGTCCACTGGTCCCATTCATCCACCTATTGAGTCCACTGGTCCCAGTCATTCACTCAGCCTATTGAGTCCACTGGTCCCAGTCATTCACTCAGCCTATTGAGTCCACTGGTCCCATTCACTCAGCCTATTGAGTCCACTGGTCTCATTCACTCAGCCTATTGAGTCCACTGGTCCCCCTCATTCACTCAGCCTATTGAGTCCACTGGTCCCAGTCATTCACTCAGCCTATTGAGTCCACTGGTCCCATTCATCCACCTATTGAGTCCACTGGTCTCATTCACTCAGCCTATTGAGTCCACTGGTCTCATTCACTCAGTCTATTGAGTCCACTGGTCCCAGTCATTCACTCAGCCTATTGAGTCCACTGGTCCCACTGATTCACTCAGCCTATTGAGTCCAGTGGTCCCACTCACACAGTACCACCCTATGTCGTGACCTCTTTCTCACCTCTCTCTACAGATGAAATCTTGCGACTAGTCTGTGCCTGGCAGATATTTCAGCTTGGATGTCGGCCCACCACCTCAAGCTCAACAAGATGGAGCTGCTTTTCCTCCCGAGGGCTGCCTGTCCGCTCCAATAGCTCTCCATCTCGGGTGACAACTCCATGTTGACCCCCTCCCAGAGTGCCAAGAACCTTGGTGTGACCCTGGACAACACCCTGGACAACACCCTGGACAACACCCTGGACAACACCCTGGACAACACCCTGGACAACACCCTGGACAACACCCTGCACAACACCCTGGACAACACCCTGGACAACACCCTGGACAACACCCTGGACAACACCCTGGACAACACCCTGGACAACACCCTGGACAACACTCTGGACAACACTCTGGACAACACCCTGGACAACACCCTGGACAACACCCTGGACAACACCCTGGACAACACCCTGGACAACACCCTGCCGTTCTATGCAAAGATCAAATCAGTGACTTGCTCTTGCAAGTTCATGCTCTACAACATCCGTAGACTATGACCCTACCTCACACAGGAAGTGACCCTACCGCACACAGGAAGTGACCCTACCTCACACAGGAAGTGGCGCACGTTCTAATACCCAAGTCAACATGGGAAGAGGATTCATTCCCTGAGTCACCAAGACAACATGGGAAGAGGATTCATTCCCCGAGTCTCCAAGACAACATGGGAAGAGGATTCATTCCCCGAGTCTCCAAGTAAACATGGGAAGAGGATCTGTTGGCTGGGCTCTCCACTAGTGGCATCAAACCCCTCCAGCTTACCCAGAATGCTGCAGACCACCTGGTGTTCAACCCTCTAGTGACTTCCAGTGGAAGCTCCCATCCACTACAAGACCATGGTGCCCTACCTTCAGGTTACCTACAGGTAATACTACTGTCCCTCCCTACCTTTAGGCTCTGGTCAAACCCTACACCAACCCATCCACTACAAAGACCATGGTGCTTAGAGGAACTGTCCCTCCCTACCTTCAGGCTCTGGTCAAACCCTACACCAACCCATCCACTACAAGACCATGGTGCTTAGAGTAACTGCCCCTCCCTACCTTCAGGCTCTGGTCAAACCCTACACCAACCCATCTACTACAAGACCATGGTGCTACAGAACAGCAAGAGGAACTGTCCCTCCCTACCTTCAGGCTCTGGTCAAACCCTACACCAACCCATCC
>NC_060177.1:2993757-3001257 GCF_021184085.1 Oncorhynchus gorbuscha
TCCAGTTCCTTCCTCTACTAGTCCTGTTTACTAGTCCTGTTTACTAGTCCTGTTTACTAGTCCTGTTCCTTCCTCTACTAGTCCTGTTTACTAGTCCTGTTTACTAGTCCTGTGTACTAGTCCTGTGTACTCCAGTTCCTTCCTCTACTAGTCCTGTGTACTCCAGTTCCTTCCTCTACTAGTCCTGTTTACTAGTCCCGTGTACTCCAGTTCCTTCCTCTACTAGTCCTGTTTACTAGTCCTGTTTACTAGTCCTGTTCCTTCCTCTACTAGTCCTGTTTACTAGTCCTATTTACTAGTCCTGTGTACTCCAGTTCCTTCCTCTACTAGTCCTGTTTACTAGTCCTGTGTACTCCAGTTCCTTCCTCTACTAGTCCTGTTTACTCCAGTTCCTTCCTCTACTAGTCCTGTTTACTCCAGTTCCTTCCTCTACTAGTCCTGTTTACTCCGGTTCCTTCCTCTACTAGTCCTGTTTACTCCAGTTCCTTCCTCTACTAGTCCTGTGTACTCCAGTTCCTTCCTCTACTAGTCCTGTTTACTCCAGTTCCTTCCTCTACTAGTCCTGTTTACTCCAGTTCCTTCCTCTACTAGTCCTGTTTACTAGTCCTGTTTACTCCAGTTCCTTCCTCTACTAGTCCGGTTTACTCCAGTTCCTTCCTCTACTAGTCCTGTTTACTCCAGTTCCTTCCTCTACTAGTCCTGTTTACTCCAGTTCCTTCCTCTACTAGTCCTGTTTACTCGTCCTGTTTACTCCAGTTCCTTCCTCTACTAGTCCGGTTTACTCCAGTTCCTTCCTCTACTAGTCCTGTTTACTCCAGTTCCTTCCTCTACTAGTCCTGTGTACTCCAGTTCCTTCCTCTACTAGTCCTGTTTACTAGTCCTGTGTACTCCAGTTCCTCTACTAGTCATGTTTACTAGTCCTGTTTACTCCAGTTCATTCCTCTACTAGTCCTGTTTACTAGTCCTGTGTACTCCAGTTCCTTCCTCTACTAGTCCTGTTTACTCCAGTTCCTTCCTCTACTAGTCCTGTTTACTCCAGTTCCTTCCTCTACTAGTCCTGTTTACTCCAGTTCCTTCCTCTACTAGTCCTGTTTACTAGTCCTGTGTACTCCAGTTCCTTCCTCTACTAGTCCTGTTTACTCTAGTTCCTTCCTCTACTAGTCCTGTTTACTCCAGTTCCTTCCTCTACTAGTCCTGTTTACTCCAGTTCCTTCCTCTACTAGTCCTGTTTACTCCAGTTCCTTCCTCTACTAGTCCTGTGTACTCCAGTTCCTTCCTCTACTAGTCCTGTGTACTCCAGTTCCTTCCTCTACTAGTCCTGTTTACTAGTCCTGTGTACTCCAGTTCCTTCCTCTACTAGTCCTGTTTACTCCAGTTCCTTCCTCTACTAGTCCTGTTTACTCCAGTTCCTTCCTCTACTAGTCCTGTGTACTGCAGTTCCTTCCTCTACTAGTCCTGTTTACTAGTCCTGTTTACTCCAGTTCCTTCCTCTACTAGTCCTGTTTACTTCAGTTCCTTCCTCTACTAGTCCTGTTTACTCCAGTTCCTTTCTCTACTAGTCCTGTTTACTAGTCCTGTTTACTAGTCATGTGTACTCCAGTTCCTTCCTCTACTAGTCCTGTTTACTAGTCCTGTTTACTCCAGTTCCTTCCTCTACTAGTCCTGTTTACTCCAGTTCCTTCCTCTACTAGTCCTGTGTACTCCAGTTCCTTCCTCTACTAGTCCTGTTTACTCCAGTTCCTTCCTCTACTAGTCCTGTTTACTAGTCCTGTTTACTAGTCCTGTGTACTCCAGTTCCTTCCTCTACTAGTCCTGTTTACTCCAGTTCCTTTCTCTACACTAGTCCTGTTTACTAGTCCTGTTTACTAGTCATGTGTACTCCAGTTCCTTCCTCTACTAGTCCTGTTTACTCCAGTTCCTTCCTCTACTAGTTCTGTTTACTAGTCCTGTGTACTCCAGTTCCTTCCTCTACTAGTCCTGTTTACTCCAGTTCCTTCCTCTACTAGTCCTGTTTACTAGTCCTGTTTACTCCAGTTCCTTCCTCTACTAGTCCTGTTTACTAGTCCTGTGTACTCCAGTTCCTTCCTCTACTAGTCCTGTTTACTCCAGTTCCTTCCTCTACTAGTCCTGTTTACTCCAGTTCCTTCCTCTACTAGTCCTGTTTACTCCGGTTCCTTCCTCTACTAGTCCTGTTTACTCCAGTTCCTTCCTCTACTAGTCCTGTGTACTCCAGTTCCTTCCTCTACTAGTCCTGTTTACTCCAGTTCCTTCCTCTACTAGTCCTGTTTACTAGTCCTGTTTACTCCAGTTCCTTCCTCTACTAGTCCTGTTTACTCCAGTTCCTTCCTCTACTAGTCCTGTTTACTCCAGTTCCTTCCTCTACTAGTCCTGTTTACTCCAGTTCCTTCCTCTACTAGTCCTGTTTACTAGTCCTGTTTACTCCAGTTCCTTCCTCTACTAGTCCTGTTTACTCCAGTTCCTTCCTCTACTAGTCCTGTTTACTCCAGTTCCTTCCTCTACTAGTCCTGTTTACTCCAGTTCCTTCCTCTACTAGTCCTGTTTACTAGTCCTGTGTACTCCAGTTCCTTCCTCTACTAGTCATGTTTACTAGTCCTGTTTACTCCAGTTCCTTCCTCTACTAGTCCTGTTTACTAGTCCTGTTTACTCCAGTTCCTTCCTCTACTAGTCCTGTTTACTCCAGTTCCTTCCTCTACTAGTCCTGTGTACTCCAGTTCCTTCCTCTACTAGTCCTGTTTACTCCAGTTCCTTCCTCTACTAGTCCTGTTTACTAGTCCTGTGTACTCCAGTTCCTTCCTCTACTAGTCCTGTTTACTCCAGTTCCTTCCTCTACTAGTCCTGTTTACTAGTCCTGTTTACTCCAGTTCCTTCCTCTACTAGTCCTGTTTACTCCAGTTCCTTCCTCTACTAGTCCTGTTTACTCCAGTTCCTTCCTCTACTAGTCCTGTGTACTCCAGTTCCTTCCTCTACTAGTCCTGTTTACTAGTCCTGTGTATTCCAGTTCCTTCCTCTACTAGTCATGTTTACTAGTCCTGTTTACTCCAGTTCATTCCTCTACTAGTCCTGTTTACTAGTCCTGTGTACTCCAGTTCCTTCCTCTACTAGTCCTGTTTACTCCAGTTCCTTCCTCTACTAGTCCTGTGTACTCCAGTTCCTTCCTCTACTAGTCCTGTTTACTCCAGTTCCTTCCTCTACTAGTCCTGTGTACTCCAGTTCCTTCCTCTACTAGTCCTGTTTACTAGTCCTGTGTACTCCAGTTCCTTCCTCTACTAGTCCTGTTTACTCCAGTTCCTTCCTCTACTAGTCCTGTTTACTCCAGTTCCTTCCTCTACTAGTCCTGTGTACTGCAGTTCCTTCCTCTACTAGTCCTGTTTACTAGTCCTGTTTACTCCAGTTCCTTCCTCTACTAGTCCTGTTTACTAGTCCGGTTTACTCCAGTTCCTTCCTCTACTAGTCCTGTTTACTAGTCATGTGTACTCCAGTTCCTTCCTCTACTAGTCCTGTTTACTTCAGTTCCTTCCTCTACTAGTCCTGTTTACTCCAGTTCCTTTCTCTACTAGTCCTGTTTACTAGTCATGTGTACTCCAGTTCCTTCCTCTACTAGTCCTGTTTACTAGTCCTGTTTACTCCAGTTCCTTCCTCTACTAGTCCTGTTTACTCCAGTTCCTTCCTCTACTAGTCCTGTGTACTCCAGTTCCTTCCTCTACTAGTCCTGTTTACTCCAGTTCCTTCCTCTACTAGTCCTGTTTACTAGTCCTGTTTACTAGTCCTGTGTACTCCAGTTCCTTCCTCTACTAGTCCTGTTTACTCCAGTTCCTTCCTCTACTAGTCCTGTTTACTCCAGTTCCTTTCTCTACACTAGTCCTGTTTACTAGTCCTGTTTACTAGTCATGTGTACTCCAGTTCCTTCCTCTACTAGTCCTGTTTACTCCAGTTCCTTCCTCTACTAGTCCTGTTTACTAGTTCTGTGTACTCCAGTTCCTTCCTCTACTAGTCCTGTTTACTCCAGTTCCTTCCTCTACTAGTCCTGTTTACTAGTCCTGTGTACTCCAGTTCCTTCCTCTACTAGTCCTGTGTACTCCAGTTCCTTCCTCTACTAGTCCTGTTTACTAGTCCTGTTTACTCCAGTTCCTTCCTCTACTAGTCCTGTTTACTCCAGTTCCTTCCTCTACTAGTCCTGTTTACTCCAGTTCCTTCCTCTACTAGTCCTGTTTACTCCAGTTCCTTCCTCTACTAGTCCTGTTTACTCCAGTTCCTTCCTCTACTAGTCCTGTTTACTCCAGTTCATTCCTCTACTAGTCCTGTTTACTCCAGTTCCTTCCTTTACTAGTCCTGTTTACTAGTCCTGTTTACTCCAGTTCCTTCCTCTACTAGTCCTGTTTACTCCAGTTCCTTCCTCTACTAGTCCTGTTTACCTCAGTTCCTTCCTCTACTAGTCCTGTTTACTAGTCCTGTTTACTCCAGTTCCTTCCTCTACTAGTCCTGTTTACTCCAGTTCCGTTACCATGGAACCCTGTTCTAGAATCCAGTCAGAGGAGAGTGTTTGTAGATTCTATGTGTCAGTCTGAATCTGTCAATACTGTTACTGTGTCAGTGATGGGCTGCCCCCTCCGGCACTGTGTGTGTGTGTGCGTGCGTGCGTGCGTTAATAAGTAGTGTGTGTGTGTTCTGCGGACCCTGGGAACACACAGCCTGGTGAACGGTAGCTGGGTAGCGTCAGGGACAGAGCTGACTGAGTGGTCAGAGTATATCAGTATGACCATCAGTATGATGAGCACTCAGCCATTACAGACACACACACACACACACACACACACACACACACACACACACACACACACACACACACACACACACACACACACACACACACACACACACAAAACTCCCCGTTAACTGGGTCTGGGAGGAGAGGAGGAACGAGGACTAATTCAATAACACAGGGTCTGTTTCCATGTGTGTTTGACTCACACATTATACACCACACACACACACACACACACACACACACCCACAGAACACAGACATGTCAATGACCCCCCCAAGGTTAAAACTCCATCACAGCCCTTTTCAACTGGGTCTGGGAGGAGAGGAGGAACGAGGACTAATTCAATAACACCGGGTCTGTTTCCATGTGTGTTTGACTCATCACATTATACAGAGAGCCCACAGTGACACACACACACACACACACAGAGAGCCCACAGTGACACACAGACATGTCAATGACCCCCCCCCAAGGCATTCACATGGATCCCACTTAGCATCTCATCACAGCCCTTTTCAATGGAACAGACACATCCATGGAATATCAATCAGAGGTTATTAGATCAGTCAGACACCCGAAAACCTCGTTAAGCAAGAAGACTGTTTTTCATGTTGAAGAATTAGATGTTTTAAGTGAAGTTGAAGGCGTAGAATTAGTAAAGCACATTATGAATAAATCAGAGCTAACAACTGTGTTTGGGGGTCTGATCAGGGGGGCGGAGGGACAGTGTCCACTAGAAGACACAGAGTAGGACTGGTCAACAACTAGCAGCTATGCTATCATTAGTATGTAATAAACACTAGCAGTTATGCTATCATTAGTATGTAATAAACACTAGCAGCTAAGCTATCATTAGTATGTAATAAACACTAGCAGCTATGCTATCATTAGTATGTAATAAACACTAGCAGTTATGCTATCATTAGTATGTAATAAACACTAGCAGCTATGCTATCATTATTATGTAATAAACACTAGCAGCTAAGCTATCATTAGTATGTAATAAACACTAGCAGCTATGCTATCATTAGTATGTAATAAACACTAGCAGTTATGCTATCATTAGTATGTAATAAACACTAGCAGCTAAGCTATCATTAGTATGTAATAAACACTAGCAGCTATGCTATCATTAGTATGTAATAAACACTAGCAGCTATGCTATCATTAGTATGTAATAAACACTAGCAGCTATGCTATCATTAGTATGTAATAAACACTAGCAGCTATGCTATCATTAGTATGTAATAAACACTAGCAGCTATGCTATCATTAGTATGTAATAAACACTAGCAGCTATGCTATCATTAGCATCTAATAAACACTAGCAGCTATGCTATCATTAGTATGTAATAAACACTAGCAGCTATGCTATCATTAGCATGTAATAAACACTAGCAGTTATGCTATCATTAGCATGTAATAAACACTAGCAGCTATGCTATCATTAGCATGTAACAACTGTGTTTGGGGGTCTGATCAGGGGGGCGGAGGGACAGTGTCCCCTCGGGGAGTTGGGGGGGCGTGGGCTTGGGCCCAGTCAAGCAGGATGATCAGAAGGTCATGCTCACCCTCCCCTGGGGTTCAGGAAGAAGGGGAGAGGAACCCCCAAAAGATGAAAGGGGAACAGGGGTTGTCCCACTTTCTGTTGAGGGGATTGTGTCCCAAATGACACCCTATTCCCCTAAGGTCCCTGGTCTAAAGTAGTGCACTACCATAGGGCCCTGGTCTAAAGTAGTGCACTACCATAGGTCCCTGGTCTAAAGTAGTGCACTACCATAGGTCCCTGGTCTAAAGTAGTGCACTACCATAGGGTCCTGGTCTAAAGTAGTGCACTACCATAGGGTCCTGGTCTAAAGTAGTGCACTACCATAGGGTCCTGGTCTAAAGTAGTGCACTACCATAGGGTCCTGGTCTAAAGTAGTGCACTACCATAGGGCCCTGGGCTAAGGTAGTGCACTACCCAATGGGCCCTGGGCTAAGGTAGTGCACTACCTAATGGGCCCTGGGCTAAGGTAGTGCACTACCCAATGGGCCCTGGGCTAAGGTAGTGCACTTCCCAATGGGCCCTGGGCTAAGGTAGTGCACTTCCCAATGGGCCCTGGGCTAAGGTAGTGCACTTCCCAATGGGCCCTGGGCTAAGGTAGTGCACTACCCAATGGGCCCTGGGCTAAGGTAGTGCACTACCCAATGGGCCCTGGGCTAAGGTAGTGCACTATATAGGGAATATAGAGCCATTTGGTCACTTCCCCTTCCTGTCTCTTCCACAATTCCCCACCCCCTCTAACCATAACCCCTAACCTATACAGTAGACTGACAGGGACACCCCTAACCATAACACCTAACCTATAAAGTAGACTGACAGGGGGACAAGTCACATGACATCTAGATAAGGGACCCATTGGTTAGTTTGCATCCTGCCATAAAACACAAAGAAGAAAAGGAGCTCTCTCTCATTCTCCTTCACTGACCACCAACCATGATAACAACTGATCTGAGAGCAGTTGAAGGACCATTCAGAGCTCTCTGTGTCTCTTTGCATTCTCCTTCTCTGACCACCAACCATGATAACAACTGATCTGACACCTCGAGCAGGACACAATAACAGCGTCCTGTTGAAGGAGGACACATTCAGACACCTAGCTCTCTGTGTCTCTTTGCCTTTCTCATATCAGTCCAATAACCCCGTCCTGTGGGACACCTAGTCTGATATC
>NC_060177.1:3003757-3051904 GCF_021184085.1 Oncorhynchus gorbuscha
GAAAGAGAGGGGCGAGGGAGAGGAGGTGGCGAGGGAGAGGGGAAGTGAAGGGAGAGGGGAAGAGAGGGGCGAGGGAGAGGGGAAGAGAAGGGAGAGGGGAAGAGGGGGGAGGGAGAGGGGAAGAGGGGGGAAGGGGGGAAGAGAAGGGAGAGGGGAAGAGAAGGGAGAGGGGAAGAGAAGGGAGAGGGGAAGAGGGGGGGGGAAGAGAAGGGAGAGGGGAAGAGAAGGGAGAGGGGAAGAGGGGAGAGGGGAAGAGAAGGGAGAGGGGAGAGAGAGGGGAAGAGGGGGGCGAGGGAGAGGGAAGAGAAAGAGAAGGGAGAGGGGAAGAGAGGGAGGGAAGGAGAGAGGGGAAGGGAGAGGGGAAGAGAGGGGCGAGGGAGAGGGGAAGAGAAGGGAGAGGGGAAGAGAGGGGCGAGGGAGAGGGGAAGAGAAGGGAGAGGGGAAGAGGGGGGGGGATGGAAGTAGGAGTCAGTTAGTTAGTGGTCTGTCCTGATGAGACCACCAGAGCTCCATTCAAGCCAAAGCCACCCAGAGGTTCCTGGTGACGGTTTGAGCTACTGAGCCATTTACTTCGTGTTCATATTCCTCATCTTATATTATTTATTCTTATTGTTGTTGTATTGTCCAGAAGGAACCTGTAAGTAAGCCTTTCATTGGACGGTGTTTACCAAGTATAACATACAACTAATAAAAATTAATAGCTTTTCAGCTCCACAGAAAAAAAACCCACAAAGACACACGCAGAGCCAACAAGTAGAGACAAGTAGTGAGTTAAAACAACCGTCCTCTACATTAGAAGAGGGTACAGACACACACCCTGGCAGATCCAACAAGTAGTGATTTAAAACAACCGTTCTCTACATTAGAAGAGGTTATAGTGAGTTAAAACAACCGTTCTCTACATTAGAAGAGGTTATATAGTGAGTTAAAACAACCGTTCTCTACATTAGAAGAGGTTATAGTGAGTTAAAACAACCGTTCTCTACATTAGAAGAGGTTAGAGTGAGTTAAAACAACCGTTCTCTACATTAGAAGAGGTTATAGTGAGTTAAAACAACCGTTCTCTACATTAGAAGAGGTTATATAGTGAGTTAAAACAACCGTTCTCTACATTAGAAGAGGTTAGAGTGAGTTAAAACAACCGTTCTCTACATTAGAAGAGGTTATAGTGAGTTAAAACAACCGTTCTCTACATTAGAAGAGGTTATATAGTGAGTTAAAACAACCGTTCTCTACATTAGAAGAGGTTATATAGTGAGTTAAAACAACCGTTCTCTACATTAGAAGAGGGTACAGACACACACCCCACAACAAGTCAACTTGGAATCCAAAGCTTTCCAGGCAGCATGCTAAAAACCACCTGTCCTACCTCAGTCTGTCCAACCTCAGTCTGTCCTGTGTGTTGGGTAGTCTCAGTCTGTCCTACCTCAGTCTGTCCTACCTCAGTCTGTCCAGTGTGTTGGGTAGTCTCAGTCTGTCCTACCTCAGTCTGTCCTGTGTGTGTGTGTTGTAGTGTGTATAGTGTCCGGTGTCCTACCTCAGTCTGTAGTGTGTGTGTGTTGTAGTGTGTATAGTCTCTGGTGTCCTACCTCAGTCTGTAGTGTGTGTGTGCGTGTTGTAGTGTGTATAGTCTCCGGTGTCCTACCTCAGTCTGTAGTGTGTGTGTGTGTTGTAGTGTGTATAGTCTCCGGTGTCCTACCTCAGTCTGTCCTGTGTGTGTGTTGTCGTGTGTATAGTGTCCGGTGTCCTACCTCAGTCTGTAGTGTGTGTGTGTTGTCGTGTGTATAGTGTCCGGTGTCCTACCTCAGTCTGTAGTGTGTGTGTTGTAGTGTGTATAGTCTTCGGTGTCCTACCTCAGTCTGTAGTGTGTGTGTGTTGTAGTGTGTATAGTCTCCGGTGTCCTACCTCAGTCTGTAGTGTGTGTGTGTGTTGTAGTGTGTATAGTCTCCGGTGTCCTACCTCAGTCTGTCCCGTGTCGGTGGGTTCCTGTGTGGAGCAGGCAGCTGCAGCAGTCATTCTAACAGGCCGTGCCGGGAAGCTAACTAACCACCAACCTCTCACTGACGCTAGCAGCCTGTCCTGACGCCAACCTCTCAATGAGATCCTGAGAGACACACTGAGCCCCTGTTGCCCAGGCAGACTCTGCCCTGCCTCCCCCTGTCCCGTCCCCAAACCTCCTCCCCCTCCCCTAACTCCTATTCACAGGCAAATGGTAGGCTAAATACCAGATGGGCTTGTCCCAGCAACTACAGGACAGGCAGAGAGGGGGAGGAGGGGGGTAAGAGGGAGGAGGGAGGGGAGGACTCTGTCGCTGCCACTACAAAGCCACTTCAGCGAAAGCAAGGAAAAAGAGAGGGAGAGAGAGAGGCATGGAGGGAGGGAGAGAGGTATGGAGGGAGGGAGAGAGGCATGGAGGGAGGGAGAGAGGCATAGAGGGAGGGAGAGAGGCATAGAGGGAGGGAGAGAGGCATTGAGGGAGAGAGAGAGGCATGGAGGGAGGGAGAGAGGCATGGAGGGAGGGAGAGAGGCAGGGAGGGAGGGAGAGAGGCATGGAGGGAGAAAGAGAGGCATGGAGGGAGGGAGAGAGGCATGGAGGGAGGGAGAGAGAGAGGCATGGAGGGAGGGAGTGAGGCATGGAGGGAGGGAAAGTGAGGGGAGGGAGGGAGGGAGAGAGAGCATGGAGGGAGGGAGAGAGGCATGGAGGGAGGGAGAGAGGCATGGAGGGAGGGAGAGAGGCATGGAGGGAGGCATGGAGGGAGGGAGAGAGGCATGGAGGGAGGGAGAGAGGCATGGAGGGAGGGAGAGAGGCATGGAGGGAGGGAGAGAGGCATGGAGGGAGGGAGAGAGGCATGGAGGGAGAAAGTGAGGCATGGAGGGAGGGAGAAAGTGAGGCATGGAGGGAGGGAGAGAGGCATGGAGGGAGGGAGAGAGGCATGGAGGGAGGGGAGGGAGGGAGGCATGGAGGGAGGGAGGGAGGCATGGGGGAGGGAGAGAGGGAGGAGAGAGGCATGGAGGGAGGGAGGCATGGGGGGGAGGGAGGAGGGAGGGAGAGAGGCATGGAGGGAGGGAGGGAGGCATGGGGGGAGGGAGAGAGGGAGAAGGGAGGGAGAGGGAGAGAGAGAGGCATGGAGGGAGGGAGAAAGTGAGGCATGGAGGGAGGGAGAGAGGCATGGAGGGAGGGAGGGGGGAGGGAGGGAGAGAGGCATGGAGGGAGGGAGAGAGGCATGGAGGGAGGGAGAGAGGCATGGAGGGAGGGAGAGAGGCATGGAGGGAGGGAGAGAGGCATGGAGGGAGGGAGAGAGAGAGGAGGGAGAGGAGGGCATGGGGAGGGAGAGAGAGGGCATGGAGGGAGGGAGAGAGGCATGGAGGGAGGGAGAGAGGCATGGAGGGAGGGAGAGAGGCATGGAGGGAGGGAGAGAGGCATGGAGGGAGGGAGAGAGGCATGGAGGGAGGGAGAGAGGCATGGAGGGAGGGAGAGAGGCATGGAGGGAGGGAGAGAGGCATGGAGGGAGGGAGAGAGGCATGGAGGGAGGGAGAGAGGCATGGAGGGAGGGAGAGAGGCATGGAGGGAGGGAGAGAGGCATGGAGGGAGGGAGAGAGGCATGGAGGGAGAGAGGCATGGAGGGAGGGAGAGAGGCATGGAGGGAGGGAGGTCAAACTTGACACTGTACTGCTACCTGTACAGCGAACACCCCTTCCCACAACACACACTCTCACATGTACACACACACTCTCACATGTACACACACACTCTCACATGTACACACACACTCTCACATGTACACACACACACACACATCTCACATGTACACACACTCTCACATGTACACACACTCTCACACACACACACACACACACACACACACACACACACACACACACACACACACACACACACACACACACACACACACACACACACACACACACACACACACACACACACACACACACACACACACACACACACATGTACACACACACACATCCTGTCAGACAGAGCAGGCTTAGTTTGATAGATGAGTAGAGCTGGTGCCTGTGGCCTCTACTATTGTGTCTTATTGTACACACTGGATATACACTATGAGGTTGACAAATGACTGTGGGGAGAGATGTGACCAATCAAAGGCCAGAAGCAGGCGAGCTCCTGGGGGGACCTGGGAAAGCTGCATGTCTCATCCCTTGTCTCTCCATAAACGGGTCTATCGTCCAACAGACAACACGTCCCTCCCATTCTGGGCTGTGTGTTCGGAACAAAGAGGAGCAGGTATTGACATTGGAAGGTGCTGAGAGAAGAGTTGATCCTATAGAATATAACTGATTTATAGGAGCTCTGTGGTTGATCCTAATGAATATAACTGATTTATAGGAGCTCTGTGGTTGATCCTATAGAATATAACTGATTTATAGGAGCTCTGTGGTTGATCCTATAGAATATAACTGATTTATAGGAGCTCTGTGGTTGATCCTATAGAATATAACTGACTTATAGGAGCTCTGTGGTTGATCCTAATGAATATAACTGATTTATAGGAGCTCTGTGGTTGATCCTATAGAATATAACTGATTTATAGGAGCTCTGTGGTTGATCCTATAGAATATAACTGATTTATAGGAGCTCTGTGGTTGATCCTAATGAATATAACTGATTTATAGGAGCTCTGTGGTTGATCCTATAGAATATAACTGACTTATAGGAGCTCTGTGGTTGATCCTATAGAATATAACTGATTTATAGGAGCTCTGTGGTTGATCCTAATGAATATAACTGATTTATAGGAGCTCTGTGGTTGATCCTATAGAATATAACTGATTTATAGGAGCTCTGTGGTTGATCCTATAGAATATAACTGACTTATAGGAGCTCTGTGGTTGATCCTAATGAAAATAACTGATTTATAGGAGCTCTGTGGTTGATCCTAATGAATATAACTGATTTATAGGAGCTCTGTGGTTGATCCTATATAATATAACTGATTTATAGGAGCTCTGTGGTTGATCCTATAGAATATAACTGACTTATAGGAGCTCTGTGGTTGATCCTATAGAATATAACTGACTTATAGGAGCTCTGTGGTTGATCCTATAGAATATAACTGACTTATAGGAGCTCTGTGGTTGATCCTATGACTGGGTCTCTGCAGGACTGTTGACAGAGAGGCTGCTAGGGGCTTTGACATGCTAATTCACTCCTTTGATTGGTTAAGAAGCAGGAAGTGTGTGTCGGTCCGTGGGGAGACGCTGCAGGATATCAATATCCCCCTGATCAATAATCTGTGCCGCTCACAGCCTGTTACACCACACTGCACCGTGACCAAACCACAGAGGAGCCGATCAATACTCCTTCTGTCAGGTCAAATACACAACAATACATCCCCATCTAGCTACTGGGACAGTAATACATCCCCCATCTGGCTACTGGGACAGTAATACATCCCCATCTGGCTACTGGGACAGTAATACATCCCCATCTAGTTACTGGGACAGTAATACATCCCCCATCTAGTTACTGGGACAGTAATACATCCCATCTAGTTACTGGGGCAGTAATACATCCCATCTAGTTACTGGGGCAGTAATACATCCCATCTAGTTACTGGGACAGTAATACATCCCCATCTAGCTACTGGGACAGTAATACATCCCATCTAGTTACTGGGGCAGTAATACATCCCCCATCTAGTTACTGGGACAGTAATACATCCCATCTAGTTACTGGGACAGTAATACATCCCATCTAGCTACTGGGACAGTAATACATCCCATCTAGTTACTGGGACAGTAATACATCCCCATCTAGTTACCCATCCCATCTAGTTATCTGGGACAGTTACATCCCACTAGTTACTGGGACAGTAATACATCCCCATCTAGTTACTGGGACAGTAATACATCCCATCTAGTTACTGGGACAGTAATCCCATCCCCATCTAGCTACTGGGACAGTAATACATCCCCATCTGGCTACTGGGACAGTAATACATCCCCATCTGGCTACTGGGACAGTAATACATCCCCATCTAGTTACTGGGACAGTAATACATCCCATCTAGTTACTGGGACAGTAATACATCCCCATCTAGTTACTGGGACAGTAATACATCCCCATCTAGTTACTGGGACAGTAATACATCCCCATCTAGTTACTGGGACAGTAATACATCCCATCTAGTTACTGGGACAGTAATACATCCCATCTAGTTACTGGGACAGTAATACATCCCCATCTAGTTACTGGGACAGTAATACATCCCCATCTAGTTACTGGGACAGTAATACATCCCCATCTAGTTACTGGGACAGTAATACATCCCCATCTAGTTACTGGGACAGTAATACATCCCCATCTAGTTACTGGGACAGTAATACATCCCCATCTAGTTACTGGGACAGTAATACATCCCCATCTATCTATCTGGGGACAGTAATACATCCCCATCTGGCTACTGGGACAGTAATACATCCCCATCTGGGACTACTGGGACAGTAATACATCCCCATCTGGGGACAGTACTGGGACAGTAATACATCCCATCTAGTTACTGGGACAGTATCATCCCCATCTAGTTACTGGGACAGTAATACATCCCCATCTAGTTACTGGGACAGTAATACATCCCCATCTAGCTACTGGGACAGTAATACATCCCCATCTAGCTACTGGGACAGTAATACATCCCCATCTGGCTACTGGGACAGTAATACATCCCATCTAGTTACTGGGACAGTAATACATCCCCATCTAGCTACTGGGACAGTAATACATCCCCATCTGGCTACTGGGACAGTAATACATCCCCATCTGGCTACTGGGACAGTAATACATCCCCATCTGGCTACTGGGACAGTAATACATCCCCATCTAGTTACTGGGACAGTAATACATCCCCATCTAGTTACTGGGACAGTAATACATCCCATCTAGTTACTGGGACAGTAATACATCCCCATCTGGCTACTGGGACAGTAATACATCCCCATCTAGTTACTGGGACAGTAATACATCCCCATCTGGCTACTGGGACAGTAATACATCCCCATCTGGCTACTGGGACAGTAATACATCCCCATCTAGTTACTGGGACAGTAATACATCCCCATCTGGCTACTGGGACAGTAATACATCCCCATCTAGTTACTGGGACAGTAATACATCCCCATCTAGCTACTGGGACAGTAATACATCCCCTGGTCTGGCTACTCTGGGGACAGTAATACATCCCCCATCATCAGTAATACATCCCCATCTAGCTACTGGGACAGTAATACATCCCCATCTAGTTACTGGGACAGTAATACATCCCCCATCTGGCTACTGGGACAGTAATACATCCCCATCTAGTTACTGGGACAGTAATACATCCCCCATCTGGCTACTGGGACAGTAATACATCCCCATCTATACTGGGACAGTACTGGGACAGTAATACATCCCCATCTGGCTACTGGGACAGTAATACATCCCCATCTAGTTACTGGGACAGTAATACATCCCCATCTGGCTACTGGGACAGTAATACATCCCCATCTGGCTACTGGGACAGTAATACATCCCCCATCTAGCTACTGGGACAGTAATACATCCCATCTAGTTACTGGGACAGTAATACATCCCCCATCTAGTTACTGGGACAGTAATACATCCCCCATCTAGTTACTGGGACAGTAATACATCCCCATCTGGCTACTGGGACAGTAATACATCCCCCATCTATTACTGGGACAGCTACATCCCCATCTAGGGACAGTAATACATCCCCATCTGGCTACTGGGACAGTAATCCCCATCTAGTACTGGGACATCATCCCCATCTAGTTACTGGGACAGTAATACATCCCCATCTAGCTACTGGGACAGTAATACATCCCCATCTAGTACTGGGACAGTAATACATCCCATCTAGTTACTGGGACAGTAATACATCCCATCTAGCTACTGGGACAGTAATACATCCCCATCTGGCTACTGGGACAGTAATACATCCCATCTAGTTACTGGGACAGTAATACATCCCATCTAGTTACTGGGACAGTAATACATCCCATCTAGCTACTGGGACAGTAATACATCCCCATCTAGCTACTGGGACAGTAATACATCCCCATCTAGTTACTGGGACAGTAATACATCCCCATCTAGTTACTGGGACAGTAATACATCCCATCTAGTTACTGGGACAGTAATACATCCCCATCTGGCTACTGGGACAGTAATACATCCCCATCTGGCTACTGGGACAGTAATACATCCCATCTAGTTACTGGGACAGTAATACATCCCATCTAGTTACTGGGACAGTAATACATCCCCCATCTAGCTACTGGGACAGTAATACATCCCATCTAGTTACTGGGACAGTAATACATCCCCCATCTAGTTACTGGGACATAATACATCCCATCTAGTTACTGGGACAGTAATACATCCCCAGTAATACATCTAGTTACTGGGACAGTAATACATCCCATCTAGTTACTGGGACAGTAATACTGGGATCCCCATCTAGTTACTGGGATCCCCCCATCTAGTTACTGGGACAGTAATACATCCCCATCTAGTTACTGGGACAGTAATACATCCCCATCTAGTTACTGGGACAGTAATACATCCCCATCTAGTTACTGGGACAGTACTGGGATACATCCCATCTAGTTACTGGGACAGTAATACATCCCCCATCTAGTTACTGGGACAGTAATACATCCCCCATCTAGTTACTGGGACAGTAATACATCCCCCATCTAGTTACTGGGACAGTAATACATCCCATCTAGTTACTGGGACAGTAATACATCCCCATCTAGTTACTGGGACAGTAATACATCCCATCTAGTTACTGGGACAGTAATACATCCCCATCTAGTTACTGGGACAGTAATACATCCCCCATCTAGTTACTGGGACAGTAATACATCCCATCTAGTTACTGGGACAGTAATACATCCCATCTAGTTACTGGGACAGTAATACATCCCCATCTAGTTACTGGGACAGTAATACATCCCATCTAGTTACTGGGACAGTAATACATCCCATCTAGTTACTGGGACAGTAATACATCCCCCATCTAGTTACTGGGACAGTAATACATCCCCCATCTAGTTACTGGGACAGTAATACATCCCCCATCTAGTTACTGGGACAGTAATACATCCCCCATCTAGTTACTGGGACAGTAATACATCCCCATCTAGTTACTGGGACAGTAATACATCCCATCTATCTGGGAGTTACTGGGGACAGTAATACATCCCATCTAGTTACTGGGACAGTAATACATCCCATCTAGTTACTGGGACAGTAATACATCCCATCTAGTTACTGGGACAGTAATACATCCCATCTATCTAGTTACTGGGACAGTAATACATCCCCCTAGTTACTGGGACAGTAATACATCCCATCTAGTTACTGGGACAGTAATACATCCCATCCCAGTAATACATCCCCATCTAGTTACTGGGACAGTAATACATCCCATCTAGTTACTGGGACAGTAATACATCCCATCTAGTTACTGGGACAGTAATACATCCCCATACATCCCATCCCATCTAGTTACTGGGACAGTAATACATCCCCATCTAGTTACTGGGACAGTAATACATCCCCCATCTAGTTACTGGGACAGTAATACATCCCCATCTAGTTACTGGGACAGTAATACATCCCATCTAGTTACTGGGACAGTAATACATCCCATCTAGTTACTGGGACAGTAATACATCCCATCTAGTTACTGGGACAGTAATACATCCCATCTAGTTACTGGGACAGTAATACATCCCATCTAGTTACTGGGACAGTAATACATCCCCCATCTAGTTACTGGGACAGTAATACATCCCCCATCTAGTTACTGGGACAGTAATACATCCCATCTAGTTACTGGGACAGTAATACATCCCATCTAGTTACTGGGACAGTAATACATCCCATCTAGTTACTGGGACAGTAATACATCCCATCTAGTTACTGGGACAGTAATACATCCCATCTAGTTACTGGGACAGTAATACATCCCATCTAGTTACTGGGACAGTAATACATCCCATCTAGTTACTGGGACAGACATCCCCATCTAGTTACTGGGACATCCCCCATCTAGTTACTGGGACAGTAATACATCACCCATCTAGTTACTGGGACAGTAATACATCCCATCTAGTTACTGGGACAGTAATACATCACCCATCTAGTTACTGGGACAGTAATACATCCCCATCTAGTTACTGGGACAGTAATACATCCCATCTAGTTACTGGGACAGTAATACATCCCATCTAGTTACTGGGACAGTAATACATCCCATCTAGTTACTGGGACAGTAATACATCCCATCTAGTTACTGGGACAGTAATACATCCCATCTAGTTACTGGGACAGTAATACATCCCATCTAGTTACTGGGACAGTAATACCCCATCTAGTTACTGGGACAGTAATACATCCCCATCTAGTTACTGGGACAGTAATACATCCCATCTAGTTACTGGGACAGTAATACATCCCCCATCTAGTTACTGGGACAGTAATACATCCCCCATCTAGTTACTGGGACAGTAATACATCCCCCATCTAGTTACTGGGACAGTAATACATCCCATCTAGTTACTGGGACAGTAATACATCCCATCTAGTTACTGGGACAGTAATACATCCCATCTAGTTACTGGGACAGTAATACATCCCATCTAGTTACTGGGACAGTAATACATCCCATCCCAGTAATACATCCCCATCTAGTTACTGGGACAGTAATACATCCCATCTAGTTACTGGGACAGTAATACATCCCATCTAGTTACTGGGACAGTAATACATCCCATCTAGTTACTGGGACAGTAATACATCCCATCTAGTTACTGGGACAGTAATACATCCCATCTAGTTACTGGGACAGTAATACATCCCATCTAGTTACTGGGACAGTAATACATCCCATCTAGTTACTGGGACAGTAATACATCCCCATCTAGTTACTGGGACAGTAATACATCCCATCTAGTTACTGGGACAGTAATACATCCCATCTAGTTACTGGGACAGTAATACATCCCATCTAGTTACTGGGACAGTAATACATCCCATCTAGTTACTGGGACAGTAATACATCCCCTCTAGTTACTGATCGTTCTGATATCTCTACAGTGGACTCATGACTGATCGTTCTGATATCTCTACAGTGGACTCATGACTGATCGTTCTGATATCTCTACAGTGGACTCATGACTGATCGTTCTGATATCTCTACAGTGGACTCACGACTGATCGTTCTGATATCTCTACAGTGGACTCACGACTGATCGTTGTTGCACAGCCTTTTGTATTCCTCTCAGACATGTGAGACTTCATCACACCCAAGCACTGTACTCTGTCTTTGGGACCATCTGGTGCCTAAGGAGGTCACTGACTGGCATGCGACATGCCGGGGGGGGGCAGACCACATACGATGCACCCCGGCCCGTACCCCAAACACCACTGTACCCCCTTACACCCCGTCTCCAAACCCCCACCCCATGTCTCCTATCCCGTGTCCCCCAGGCCAAATCACAATCACAGCACAAGTCAATGATCAGCGCAGTGCTGCACTTTCAATGGGAGATGATCAGTGAGATGTGTAAATCTGCCCTTTAGTCACAGACACCCCCCCCTCCTCCTGCTCCTCCTCCCCCTCCTCCTCCTCCCCCTCCTCCTCCTCCTCCTCCTCCCTTCACCCCAGTGCTAAGTGTCACTTTCCCCTGATCTGTGACAGGGCTGTTGGTCGGTTTGGCTGGAGGGGTTAGAATAAGAGTCAGGGCACAGGGCTGTTGGTCGGTTTGGCTGGAGGGGTTAGAATAAGAGTCAGGGCACAGGGCTGTTGGTCGGTTTGGCTGGAGGGGTTAGAATAAGAGTCAGACCACAGGGCTGTTGGTCGGTTTGGCTGGAGGGGTTAGAATAAGAGTCAGGGCACAGGGCTGTGGTGTGGATGTGGCTGGGCATTGTGTGGCAGCCCTACTCTGTGGGACAGAGGAACACAGGGTTGGTAGGAACACAAACAATGTCTATATTTGGTCCAATACATGTCTTTATCTTCCTGTCACAGACCTTTTTCTGTTTGTCCTTGAGGATAACAAAAAGCTGTCATATCCCTGACCTCATGTCAACTCAGTAAACTAAATGGGTCATTGGATACGGCGCTTTCAGGAAGTATCGACTTTTCCCACAGTTTGTTACGTTACAGCCTTAATCTAAAATGGATTAAATTCATTTATTTTCTCATCAATCTACACACAATACACCATAACGACAAAGAGAAAAAAGGTTCTTAGATTTTTTTGCAAATGTATAAAAATTAAATACTTATGTAAATAAGGTATCTGTTTTTTTGTTTTAAAATATATTATATATTGTTTTCTCTTTGTCAATATGTGGTATTGTGATGTCATTATGGGGTATTGTGATGGCATTATGGGGTATTGTGATGGCATTATGGTGTATTGTGATGTCATTATGGGGTATTGTGATGTCATTATGGTGTATTGTGATGTCATTATGGTGTATTGTGATGTCATTATGGGGTATTGTGATGTCATTATGGTGTATTGTGATGTCATTATGGGGTAGTGTGATGTCATTATGGAGTAGTGTGATGTCATTATGGGGTATTGTGATGTCATTATGGGGTATTGTGATGTCATTATGGGGTATTGTGATGTCATTATGGGGTATTGTGATGTAATTATGGGGTAGTGTGATGCCATTATGGGGTATGGTGATGTCATTATGGGGTAGTGTGATGTCATTATGGTGTATTGTGTGTAGATTGATGAGGAAATACATGAATTTAATGTAACAAAAACAGACCTGGTACGGTCCATCACCATGTACTGTATGGACCATCACCATGTACTGGTATGGACCATCACCATGTACTGTATGGACCATCACCATGTACTGTATGGACCATCACCATGTACTGTATGGACCATCACCATGTACTGTATGGGCCATCACCATGTACTGTATGGACCATCACCATGTACTGTATGGGCCATCACCATGTACCATCACCATGTACTGGGGCCATCACCATGTACTGTATGGACCATCACCATGTACTGTATGGACCATCACCATGTACTGTATGGGCCATCACCATGTACTGGACCATCACCATGTACTGTATGGGCCATCACCATGTACTGTATGGGCCATCACCATGTACTGTATGGGCCATCACCATGTACTGTATGGACCATCACCATGTACTGTATGGACCATCACCATGTACTGTATGGACCATCACCATGTACTGTATGGACCATCACCATGTACTGTATGGACCATCACCATGTACTGTACTCACCATGTACTGGTATGGACCATCACCATGTACTGTATGGGCCATCACCATGTACTGTACGGACCATCACCATGTACTGTACCATCACCATGTACAGACCATCACCATGTACTGGTACAGACCATCACCATGTACTGGTATGGACCATCACTACGGTATGGTATGGACCATCACCATGTACTGGTATGGACCATCACTATGTACTGGTATGGACCATCAATATGTACTGGTACAGACCATCACTATGTACTGGTACAGACCATCACTATGTACTGGTATGGACCATCACTATGTACCAGTACAGACCATCACTATGTACTGGTATGGACCATCACTATGTACTGGTATGGACCATCACTATGTACTGGTACAGACCATCACTATGTACTGGTACAGACCATCACTATGTACTGGTATGGACCATCACTATGTACTGGTACAGACCATCACCATGTACTGGTATGGACCCTCACCGTGTACTGGTACAGACCATCACTATGTACTGGTATAGACCATCAATATGCACTGGTACAGACCATCACTATGTACTGGTATGGACCATTAATATGTACTGGTACAGACCATCACTATGTACTGGTATGGACCATCACTATGTACTGGTACAGACCATCACCATGTACTGGTACGGTCCATCACTATGTACTGGTACAGACCATCACTATGTACTGGTACAGACCATCACCATGTACTGGTACGGCCCATCAACATGTACTGGTACAGACCAGGAATCTAGCCCGTGGGACTGTTTTTCTGTGTATCATGCCAACTCCATGTCACTCATTGTCATGCCATATAGATCATTAATGAATAAAGGTTTATATTTGAAGATTGCTTGACAATGAGCAATGGAGTTGGAAAAGAGCGAGACAAACAGATCTGGGACCAGGCTAGAGGAAGTTAATACCAAACCCAGTCAGGTTCCTTCAGGCTGGGCTGATCTGGGACCAGGCTAGAGGAAGTTAATACCAAACCCAGTCAGGTTCCTTCAGGCTGGGCTGATCTGGGACCAGGCTAGTGGAAGTTAATACCAAACCCAGTCAGGTTCCTTCAGGCTGGGCTGATCTGGGACCAGGCTAGAGGAAGTTAATACCAAACCCAGTCAGGTTCCTTCAGGCTGGGCTGATCTGGGACCAGGCTAGAGGGCTGAATTACAAAGAGATGGGTGTTGTTCCTACATGAAGACCAGGTCTTCTGTGTTGTGTAATTTCCCTGGTGTCTATCTGTGTCTTTTGATTTACATTAACACAGCTAGCAGCTCAATATGGTTAACATTAACACAGCTAAGGAAGCTCAATATTCACATTAAACCCAGTTAGGTTCCTTCAGGATGGGCTGATCTGGGACAGGCTAACAGGAAGCTAACAAACCCAGTCAGGTTCCTTCAGGATGGGCTGATCTGGGACCAGCTAATATGATTAATTAACACAAACCAGCTGGGTTGACAGGCTAACAGCTCAAATATGGGTGTAACATTAACACAGCTAAGACCAGCTCAATATGGTTAACATTAACACAGCTAACAGCTCAATGTGGTTAACATTAACACAGCTAACAGCTACCAGCTCAATATGGTTAACATTAACACAGCTAACAGCTACCAGCTCAATATGATTAAAATTAACACAACTAACAGCTCAATATGATTCACATTAACACAGCTAACAGCTACCAGCTCAATATGATTAACATTAACACAGCTAGCAGCTCAATATGGTTAACATTAACACAGCTAGCAGCTCAATATGGTTAACATTAACACAGCTAACAGCTCAATATGGTTAACATTAACACAGCTAACAGCTCAATATGATTAACATTAACACAGCTAACAGCTACCAGCTCAATGAACATTAACACAGCTACCAGCTCAATATGGAACACAGCTAACAGGGTTAACATTAACACAGCTAACAGCTCAATATGATTAACATTAACACAGCTAACAGCTCAATGTGATTAACATTAACACAGCTAACAGCTCAATATGGTTAACATTAACACAGCTAACAGCTCAATATGGTTAACATTAACACAGCTAACAGCTCAATGTGGGCATTAACACAGCTAACAGCTCAATAATGGCTAACATTAACACAGCTAGCAGCTCAATATGGTTAACATTAACACAGCTAACAGCTCAATATGGTTAACATTAACACAGCTAACAGCTCAATGTGGTTAATATTAACACAGCTAACAGCTCAATATGGTTAACATTAACAGCTAACAGCTCAATGTGGTTAACATTAACACAGCTAACAGCTCAATATGGTTAACATTAACACAGCTATCAATATGGTTAACATTAACACAGCTAACAGCTCAATATGGTTAACATTCAATATTACACAGCTAACAGCTCAATATGGTTAACATTAACCAGCTAACAGCTCCAGCTCAATATGGTTAACATTAACACAGCTAACAGCTCAATATGAACATTAACACAGCTAACAGCTCAATATGTCAACAGATGGTAGGAGATAGTGAACCCTGGGATCACTCTGCCGTGGTTTGGGGGAGGAAGAGAGGAGGGGGAGGGGAGAACAAGGTGGGAGGGGTGCTATGATATGCTAATCTGTAAATGTGATACTGATCATTCTGTAGGGAGGACAGCTGTTGTGGGCTGTAGTCATGGCTGCTGACCCTGAGAGAGAGAGGACATCATCCCATATACCACCCTATTCCTATATAGTGCACTACTTTAGACCAGAACCCTATGGAACCCTATTCCCTATATAGTGGTACTACTATAGACCAGAGCCCTATTCCCTATATAGTGGTACTACTATAGACCAGAGCCCTATTCCCTATATAGTGGTACTACTATAGACCAGAGCCCTATTCCCTATATAGTGGTACTACTATAGACCAGAGCCCTATTCCCTATATAGTGGTACTACTATAGACCAGAGCCCTATTCCCTATATAGTGGTACTACTATAGACCAGAGCCCTATTCCCTATATAGTGGTACTACTATAGACCAGAGCCCTATTCCCTATATAGTGGTACTACTATAGACCAGAGCCCTATTCCCTATATAGTGGTACTACTATAGACCAGAGCCCTATTCCCTATATAGTGGCACTACTTTAGACCAGAACCCTATTCCCTATATAGTGGTACTACTATAGACCAGAGCCCTATTCCCTATATAGTACACTACTATAGACCAGAGCCCTATGGCACCCTATTCCCTATATAGTGCACTACTTTTCACCAGAGACCTAGAGGGAACAGGGTGCCATTTGGAACACAAAAATGGAGACTGGTGGAGAATGTAGTTGTAGTTAGCAGCTGTAACTGGAGGGGCGACTGGCTGGCTGGCTGGATGGCTGGCTGACTGGCTGGCTGGCTGACTGGCTGGCTGGCTGACTGGCTAGCTGGCTAGCTGGCTGGTTGACTGACTGACTGACTGACTGGCTGACTGGATGGCTGACTGGCTGGCTGGCTGGCTGGCTGGCTAGCTGGCTGGCTGACTGGATGGCTGGCAGACTGGATGGCTGGCTAGCTGGCTGGCTGACTGACTGGACACTGAGCGATAAACATTGACAGAGGGCTGCTGATATTTTAGTGTCTGAGAGTATTGGCTCTGGAGAGACAACAGACGACCAGCTTGGTTGAACTGACTCAGTATTATTCCGTATGAGAAGGCTACCGTAAAGTAAAATACGCTTGGACAGTTCAGGGGTTCAACCGGGTTAATCACATCATCTATACCGAGTTCAAAGTCAAACCCTGGAACAGGTTTGTCAAGTCAGACATTTTCTTCAGCAGACTGTTAACAAGTTTAAATTGAGGCCCGACAGATAGACCTCTCTACTGGTTAATGTTTATGGAGTTGGTTAACTTGTCTCAGACCCTGTTCTGTCTAAGTCTCTACAGAGCTTACAGTATGCCTTGTCTAAGACCCTATTCTGTCTAAGTCTCTACAGAGCTTACAGTATGCCCTGTCTAAGATCCTGTTGTCTAAGTCTCTACAGAGCTTACAGTATGCCTTGTCTAAGATGCTGTTCTGTCTAAGTCTCTACAGAGCTTACAGTATGCCCTGTCTAAGATCCTGTTCTGTCTAAGTCTCTACAGAGCTTACAGTATGCCCTGTCTAAGATGCTGTTCTGTCTAAGTCTCTACAGAGCTTACAGTATGCCCTGTCTAAGATGCTGTTCTGTCTAAGTCTGTCTAAGTCTCTACAGAGCTTACAGTATGCTTTGTCTAAGATCTGACTGAGACAAGGAAGTGACTGACAATGTTGTGACCTCACTCTCTCTCACACACACACACACACACACACACACACACACACACACACACAATTGTATGTCAAGGCAGTGAAGTCACTGAGAGAGCTCTCTGTAACACAGTGTGTCTACAGTCCCTCCTGACACTGCTCTAAGACGCACACACACACACACACACACACACACACACACACACACACACACACACACACACACACACACACACACACACACACACACACACACACACACACACACACACACACACACACACACACACACACACACACACACACACACACACTAGAGGTGTGTGGTCTGCTGTTTGTTCACCCGCACAGACCCACAATTACTAATAGCCCATCCGTACCCACCCGTCTACACGTGATAATTGAAATATATAGGAACATACGTTGTAGGGTACAGTCAGAGACAGCAGAAAGATATTTGGACAGGGTGCAGGCTTTTTTGGGGCCTACTTCTGCTTATAATTTCTGACATTTTGGTGGAAGGCTGTTAGTGAGTCAACTTCTCTATGATGAGATACATGCAGCTCCTCTTCTGTCATTACTTGTTGCCCTATAAGACTAAATAAAACCCTATTGGTCAACAGAATAATGTTATGACGTGATAGAATGAATCAATCTGGCCGACATCGGTCACGTTCTCTCTGTCATCTCCACTCCTTTAAGGATCAAAAATATTGTTTTTAGGGACCAGGGAGAAAATGCAATAAAAATAAATGACGGGAAATTATTTTCTGCATCAGTCTGACCGGTTGAAAGGAAAATAGAAAGCTGTGAAAAACGACCCAACATGTTTCTGATCAGATGTCAGGTCGGCTTGGATGCATATTGAATGTGGTTGAAATACTATCGGCTTTTATGATGCTGATAAAGATAGCACCTTTACAGACGATCCCTTACTACACATTCACATTCTCTCTAGATGCTGATAAAGATAGCACCTTTACAGACGGTCCCTAACTACACACTCACATTCTCTCAAGATGCTGATAAAGATAGCACCTTTAAAGACGGTCCCTAACTACACATTCACATTCTCTCAAGATACTGATAAAGATAGCACCTTTACAGACGGTCCCTAACTACACACTCACATTCTCTCAAGATACTGATAAAGATAGCACCTTTAAAGACGGTCCCTAACTACACATTCACATTCTCTCTAGATGCTGATAAAGATAGCACCTTTAAAGACGGTCCCTAACTACACACTCACATTCTCTCAAGATGCTGATAAAGATAGCACCTTTAAAGACGGTCCCTAACTACACACTCACATTCTCTCTAGATGCTGATAAAGATAGCACCTTTAAAGACGGTCCCTAACTACACACTCACATTCTCTCAAGATGCTGATAAAGATAGCACCTTTAAAGACGGTCCCTAACTACACACTCACATTCTCTCAAGATACTGATAAAGATAGCACCTTTACAGACGGTCCCTAACTACACACTCACATTCTCTCTAGATGCTGATAAAGAGGGTACCTTTACAGACGGTCCCTAACTACACATTCACATTCTCTCTAGATGCTGATAAAGATAGCACCTTTACAGACGGTCCCTAACTACACATTCACATTCTCTCTAGATGCTGAAAGAAAGACATCATATTTCTCCACTTCTGTTCCCAAATCAAAATGTACATTTGGTGGATCATTTTACTGCAAGAAATACTTCAGTCAGCAGGAGTTACAGTCAAACAAAGGATCCTGATGAAACAAACCCTATGGAAGGATCCTGATGTAACAAACCCTATGGAAGGATCCTGATGTAACAAACCCTATAGAAGGATCCTGATGTAACAGGATCCTGATGTAACAAACCCTATAGAAGGATCCTGATGTAACAAACCCTATAGAAGGATCCTGATGTAACAAACCCTATAGAAGGATCCTGATGTAACAAACCCTATGGAAGGATCCTGATGTAACAAACCCTATAGAAGGATCCTGATGTAACAAACCCTATGGAAGGATCCTGATGTAACAAACCCTATAGAAGGATCCTGATGTAACAAACCCTATAGAAGGATCCTGATGTAACAAACCCTATAGAAGGATCCTGATGTAACAAACCCTATAGAAGGATCCTGATGTAACAAACCCTATAGAAGGATCCTGATGTAACAAACCCTATAGAAGGATCCTGATGTAACAAACCCTAATGAAATAGCATGTGCCACACCGAGTCTTGTGAATGATGCTGAGGCAGTAAAGAGAGAGCCTGAGACAGAGAAAGAGGGGGCGAGATAGAGAAGGGTGATGTAGAAACCCTAAGAAATAGCAGAGAGAGACCGAGTCTTGTGAATGATGCTGAGGCAGAGACAGAGACAGAGACAGAGACAGAGACAGAGACAGAGACAGAGACAGAGAGAGAGAGAGAGAGAGAGAGAGAGAGAGAGAGAGAGAGAGAGAGAGAGAGAGAGACAGAGACAGAGACAGAGACAGAGACAGAGACAGAGACAGAGACAGAGACAGAGAGAGACAGAGACAGAGACAGAGACAGAGACAGAGACAGAGAGAGAGAGAGAGAGAGAGAGAGAGAGAGAGAGAGAGAGAGAGAGAGAGAGAGAGAGAGAGAGAGAGAGAGAGAGAGAGAGAGAGAGAGAGAGAGAGAGAAGGGGAGAAAGAGAGAGAAGGAGAGAGAGAGAGAGGAGAGAGAGAAGGAGAGAGAGAAGGAGAGAGAGCGACAGGGTGAGAGAGTGAAAGACAGGGTGAGAGACAGTGAAAGACAGAGAGAGAGAGAGAGAGAGAGAGAGAGAGAGAGAGAGAGAGAGAGAGAGAGAGAGAGAGAGAGAGAGAGAGAGAGAGAGAGAGAGAGATGTGGAAGAGAGAGAGACAGTGAGATAGCAGTTCCTCTTACCTTGTCGAAGAACTCGTAGAGACGTACGGTCTTGTCGATGTTGGTCTTGGTGTCTTCTACCCTCTGGGAGAAGTCGTGCAGGTGGACCCAGAAGGATCGAACTTTGACCTCGTACACCTGCAGCTCGGCTGACGACAAGTCTTCCCAGCGTTCTAGACGTTTCAGCAGCGCCTCGCCTCCCTTACAGTGTTCCTATAGGACAGAACAGACAGTCAACTCTAACCCTTACAGTGTTCCTATAGGACAGAACAGACAGTCAACTCTCAACCCTTACAGTGTTCCTATAGGACAGAACAGACAGTCAACTCTAACCCTTACAGTGTTCCTATTGGACAGAACAGACAGTCAACTCTAACCCTTACAGTGTTCCTATAGGACAGAACAGACAGTCAACTCTCAACCCTTACAGTGTTCCTATAGGACAGAACAGACAGTCAACTCTAACCCTTACAGTGCTCCTATTGGACAGAACAGACAGTCAACTCTAACCCTTACAGTGTTCCTATAGGACAGAACAGACAGTCAACTCTCAACCCTTACAGTGTTCCTATTGGACAGAACAGACAGTCAACTCTAACCCTTACAGTGTTCCTATAGGACAGAACAGACAGTCAACTCTAACCCTTACAGTGTTCCTATAGGACAGAACAGACAGTCAACTCTAACCCTTACAGTGTTCCTATAGGACAGAACAGACAGTCAACTCTAACCCTTACAGTGTTCCTATTGGACAGAACAGACAGTCAACTCTAACCCTTACAGTGTTCCTATAGGACAGAACAGACAGTCAACTCTAACCCTTACAGTGTTCCTATAGGACAGAACAGACAGTCAACTCTAACCCGTACAATGTTCCTATAGGACAGAACAGACAGTCAACTTTAACCCTTACAGTGCTCCTATTGGACAGAACAGACAGTCAACTCTAACCCTTACAGTGTTCCTATAGGACAGAACAGACAGTCAACTCTAACCCGTACAATGTTCCTATAGGACAGAACAGACAGTCAACTTTAACCCTTACAGTGCTCCTATTGGACAGAACAGACAGTCAACTCTAACCCTTACAGTGCTCCTATAGGACAGAACAGACAGTAACTTGTATAGCTCACACACACACACCGGTAGGATTGTGAAATGTTTACCTGTCGACATTACTTAACACCTCTGAACAAAATGTTGGCAGTCAATCTCTTTTGTGTTCACACAGCAAAGACCTTGACGTCGTCAGCCACTCAGCCTTGTTAAAATACTCCAAACCTGAAGGTGGCAGTAGTGTTGTTTGGCATCTCATGTCCGTGTTATTAGCTTAGCTTATGGTCTAGATTCCAATGTTATCTAGCTAGCTATGCTAATGTTGCTACAGTAGTGTTGTTTGGCATCGCATGTCTGTGTTATTAGCTTAGCTTATGGTCTAGATTCCAATGTTATCTAGCTAGCTATGCTAATGTTGCTACAGTAGTGTTGTTTGGCATCGCATGTTTGTGTTATTAGCTTAGCTTATGGTCTAGATTCCAATGTTATCTAGCTAGCTAGCTAGCTATGCTAATGTTGCTACAGTAGTGTTGTTTGGCATCGCACGTCTGTGTTATTAGCTTAGCTTATGGTCTAGATTCCAATGTTATCTAGCTAGTTATGCTAATGTTGCTACAGTAGTGTTGTTTGGCATCGCACGTCTGTGTTATTAGCTTAGCTTATGGTCTAGATTCCAATGTTATCTAGCTAGTTATGCTAATGTTGCTACAGTAGTGTTGTTTGGCATCGCATGTCTGTGTTATTAGCTTAGCTTATGGTCTAGATTCCAACGTTAGCTAGCTATCTAGCTAGCTGCGCTAATGTTGCTATTTTGTATAAAGCCCCTGTAGATAACAGCCAGATCCCACAGCTAGATAACTAAAAAACAACTAAATTCACACTCCATGATCGCATACTGCCACCGGCAGCCCATAGCCAAATGTTTAGCTAACTAACGTTAGCATATTTGCTAGCTAGCGCAACATAGCTAAGCTAGCTAAGGACACTGCACTAAGTCGGCAGCTAATTGACAGGCGGCTGTTTCATGGAAACTAATCCATTGTGATTTAATTATAGTGTCAATACTAGCTAGTATTGCCATTATAATGTGGTTGTTAGCTAGCATGGCCATTTTAATGTGGTTGTTAGCTAGCATGGCCATTATAATGTGGTTGTTAGCTAGCATGGCCATTATAATGTGGTTGTTAGCTAGCATGGCCATTAAAATGTGGTTGTTAGCTAGCATGGCCATTATAATGTGGTTGTTAGCTAGAATGGCCATTATAATGTGGTTGTTAGCTAGCATGGCCATTATAATGTGGTTGTTAGCTAGCATGGCCATTATAATGTGGTTGTTAGCTAGCATGGCCATTAAAATGTGGTTGTTAGCTAGCATGGCCATTAAAATGTGGTTGTTAGCTAGCATGGCCATTATAATGTGGTTGTTAATTATAATGTGGTTGTTAGCTTATAATGGGTTGTTATAATGTGGTTGTTAGCTAGCATGGCCATTATAATGTGGTTGTTAGCTAGCATGGCCATTATAATGTGGTTGTTAGCTAGCATGGCCATTATAATGTGGTTGTTAGCTAGCATGGCCATTATGTGGTTGTTAGCTAGCATGGCCATTATAATGTGGTTGTTAGCTAGTATTGCCATTATAATGTGGTTGTTAGCTAGCATGGCCATTATAATGTGGTTGTTAGCTAGCATGGCCATTATAATGTGGTTGTTAGCTAGCATGGCCATTATAATGTGGTTGTTAGCTAGCATGGCCATTATAATGTGGTTGTTAGCTAGCATGGCCATTATAATGTGGTTGTTAGCTAGCATGGCCATTATAATGTGGTTGTTAGCTAGCATGGCCATTATAATGTGGTTGTTAGCTAGTATTGCCATTATAATGTGGTTGTTAGCTAGCATGGCCATTATAATGTGGTTGTTAGCTAGCATGGCCATTATAATGTGGTTGTTAGCTAGCATGGCCATTATAATGTGGTTGTTAGCTAGCATGGCCATTATAATGTGGTTGTTAGCTAGCATGGCCATTATAATGTGGTTGTTAGCTAGCATGGCCATTATAATGTGGTTGTTAGCTAGCATGGCCATTATAATGTGCCATTATAATGTGGTTGTTAGCTAGCATGGCCATTATAATGTGGTTGTTAGCTAGTATTGCCATTATAATGTGGTTGTTAGCTAGCATGGCCATTATAATGTGGTTGTTAGCTAGTGGCCATTATAATGTGGTTGTTAGCTAGCATGGCCATTATAATGTGGTTGTTAGCTAGCATGGCCATTATAATGTGGTTGTTAGCTAGCATGGCCATTATAATGTGGTTGTTAGCTAGCATGGCCATTATAATGTGGTTGTTAGCTAGCATGGCCATTATAATGTGGTTGTTAGCTAGCATGGCCATTATAATGTGGTTGTTAGCTAGCATGGCCATTATAATGTGGTTGTTAGCTAGCATGGCCATTATAATGTGGTTGTTAGCTAGCATGGCCATTATAATGTGGTTGTTAGCTAGCATGGCCATTATAATGTGGTTGTTAGCTAGCATGGCCATTATAATGTGGTTGTTAGCTAGCATGGCCATTATAATGTGGTTGTTTGTTAGCTAGCATGGCCATTATAATGTGGTTGTTAGCTAGCATGGCCATTATAATGTGGTTGTTAGCTAGCATGGCCATTATAATGTGGTTGTTAGCTAGCATGGAGGTAGTATTTAGTGTTTGTGTGCATTGTGTCTGTGCACGATCCCATAGTCTACATTATGAAGTGATACATGTAACCGTGGATGTCAGTCAGACAGCCAGTCAGTCGACCAGTCAGTCAGTCAGACAGCCAGTCAGCCAGCCAGTCAGACAGTCAGTCAGTCAGTCAGCCAGTCAGTCGACCAGTCAGTCAGTCAGACAGCCAGTCAGCCAGCCAGTCAGACAGTCAGTCAGCCAGTCAGACAGTCAGCCAGCCAGTCAGACAGTCAGACAGTCAGTCAGCCAGTCAGTCAGTCAATCAGTCAGTCAGAGGTACCTACGTAAGCAGCAGTGTAGAAGGAGAGCGAGACAGTCAGCCAGTCAGCCAGTCAGTCAGTCAATCAGTCAGTCAGTCAGAGGTACCTACGTAAGCAGCAGTGTAGAGAGAGACAGCCAGTCAGCCAGTCAGTCAGCCAGTCAGACAGCCAGCCAGTCAGACAGCCAGTCAGCCAGCCAGCCAGTCAGCCAGCCAGTCAGCCAGCCAGTCAACCAGTCAGTCAGTCAGTCAGTCAGAGGTACCTATGTAGGCAGCAGTGTAGAAGGAGAGAGAGACAGCCAGTCAGCCAGCCAGTCAGTCAGTCAGCCAGTCAGCCAGCCAGTCAGTCAGACAGCCAGCCAGTCAGTCAGTCAGTCAGCCAACCAGCCAGCCAGTCAGTCAGAGGTACCTACGTAAGCAGCAGTGTAGAAATCTCTGAAGAGGGTCTGTTTCCTGTGCAGCTGCTCCAGAGAATCCTCCAGCTCTCCGAGCGTTCTCAGACGACTCTCTCCAACCTCCTCAATCCAGTCACTCACCTGCACGTACACACACACACACACACACACACACACACACACACACACACACACACACACACACACACACACACACACACACACACACACACACACACACACACACACACACACACACACACACACACACACACACACACACAAATCCTTAGGAACGGGGTCATGAATAGAAGGTCAATATGTTACTATTCCCTCTACTCCTCCAGGTCTCCGTTCTCAGACGACTCTCTCCTACTTTTATTATACCGGTACACAGATCTATCTACTGATAACAAATGTTTATTTTGGGACTGTTCTTATGTCAGAAGATGTTGGAGTCCCAGCCCCTATCCCCTAACACCCAGCCCCCTATACCCAGCCCTATACCCCAGCCCTATACCCCAGCCCTATACCCAGCCCTAACACCCAGCCCTATACCCAGCCCTAACACCCAGCCCTATACCCAGCCCTATACCCAGCCCTATACCCAGCCCTAACACCCAGCCCTATCCCCTATCCCCTAACACCCAGCCCTAACACCCAGCCCTATACCCAGCCCTATACCCAGCCCTATACCCAGCCCTATACCCAGCCCTAACACCCAGCCCTATCCCCTAACACCCAGCCCTATACCCCATCTCTATACCCCAGCCCTATACCTAGCCCTATACCCAGCCCTATACCCCATCCCTATACCCAGCCCTATACCCCATCCCTATACCCCATCCCTATACCCCATCCCTATACCCAGCCCTATACCCCAGCCCTATACCCAGCCCTATACCCCATCCGTTTACCCAGCCCTATACCCCAGACCTATATCCAGCCCTATACCCAGCCCTATACCCCAGACCTATACCCAGCCCTATACCCAGCCCTATACCCCAGACCTATACCCAGCCCTATACCCCATCCCTATACCCCATCCCTATACCCAGCCCTATACCCAGCCCCTAACACCCAGCCCTATACCCAGCTCTATACCCCAGCCCTATACCCAGCCCTAACACCCAGCCCTATACCCTATACCCCATCCCTATACCCAGCCCTAGCCCTAACACCCAGCCCTATACCCTATACCCCATCCCTATACCCCATCCCTATATCCATCCCTATACCCCAGCCCTATAACCAGCCCTATAACCAGCCCTATACCCAGCCCTATTCCCAGCCCTATACCCCAGCCCTATACCCCAGCCCCTAACACCCATCCCTATACCCAGCCCTATACCCCAGCCGTAACACCCAGCCCTATTCCCAGCCCTATACCATAGCCCTAACACCCAGCCCTATACCCTAGCCCTAACACCCAGCCCTATACCCCAGCCCTATACCCTAGCCCTAACACCCAGCCCTAACACCCAGCTCTAACACCCAGCCCTATACCCCAGCCCTAACACCCAGCTCTAACACCCAGCCCTATACCCCAGCCCTGTACCCAACCCTATACCCCAACCCTATACCCCAGCCCTATACCCCAGCCCTGTACCCCAGCCCTATACCCAGCCAAATACCCCAACCGTATACCCAGCCCTATACCCCATCCCTATACCCAGCCCCTATCCCCTAACACCCAGCCCTATACCCCAGCCCTATACCCCAACCCTATACCCCAACCCTGTACCCCAGCCCTGTACCCCAGCCCTATACCCCAGCCCTATACCCCAGCCCTATACCCCAGCCCTGTACCCCAGCCCTATACCCCAGCCCTATTCCCAGCCCTGTACCCCAGCCCTATTCCCAGCCCTTACCCAGCCCTATACCCCAGCACTAACACCCAGCCCTATACCCCAGCCCTATACCGAGCCCTATACCCCAGCCCGAACACCCAGCCCCTCTCACCTCCTTGAATCCCTGCTCCAGACTCTTGAACTCCATGATAAAGTCCAGTTCCTGAGTGCGTTGGTTGGACAGCATCACCAGCTTGTGAACCAGCTCATCCACCTGATCGTACAGACCAGCCACAACCTCTACGGCATCTCTGGAGGGACACACAGAGAGAGAGAGACAGTCCTTTAGACTTCCAGCAGGACAGATAGAGGCAGGCTCCTTTAGACTTCTCTACGGCATCTCTGGAGGGACACACAGAGAGAGAGATAGTCCTTTAGACTTCTCTACGGCATCTCTGGAGGGACACACAGAGAGAGAGACAGTCCTAAAGACTTCTCTACGGCATCTCTGGAGGGACACACAGAGAGAGAGATAGTCCTTTAGACTTCTCTACGGCATCTCTGGAGGGACACACAGAGAGAAAGACAGTCCTTTAGACTTCCAGCAGGACAGATAGAGGCAGGCTCCTTTAGAAGACAGTACAGTAGTTCCTCAGTCCAATACAACTTTTCCTTGCACAGTAGAAACAAGACACTTTCAGCTAGGATAGACTCTCTTGACTCAGACGACAGCTAAGATAGAGTCCCTTGACTCAGACGACAGCTAGGAAAGAGTCCCTTGACTCAGACGACAGCTAGGATAGACTCTCGTGACTCAGAGGACAGCTAGGATAGAGTCCCTTGACTCAGACGACAGCTAGGATAGACTCTCGTGACTCAGAGGACAGCTAGGATAGACTCTCTTCACTCAGACGACAGCTAGGAGAGACTCTCGTGACTCAGAGGACAGCTAGTAAAGACTCTCTTCACTCAGAGGACTATCTTTCACCAAAATCAAACTTCTGATTTTGAACTGTAGAAGAAAGATGTGATTGTATTGTTGACCGTTCCTCTCTGAAGAAAAGCAAATATTCCCCTCGTGTCTTTAGTTGATGCTAGTCAGAGCCTGTGGTACTACTGTACACTGTGGTCATCACTGACATGGACTGACAGAGCAGGCTGACATCTCATTGGATCACCAGTTGAATTGATTGACATGGGGTGGATGTGTTGATTGAGTTGAGGAATGAGAGATAGAGATTTGATTGGATGAGCTGGTCTGAGTGACAGAGCAGAGTGTGTGTACTCTACCGTGTCTATCTATCTATCTGCTTCCTTGTCCGTGTGTGTGTGTGTGTGTGTGTGTGTGTGTGTGTGTGTGTGTGTGTGTGTGTGTGTGTGTGTGTGTGTGTGTGTGTGTGTGTGTGTGTGTGTGTGTGTGTGTGTGTGTGTGTGTGTGTGTGTGTGTGTGTGTGTGTGTGTGTGTGTGTGTGTGTGTGTGTGTGTGCGTGTGTGTGTGTGTGTGTGCGCGCGTGTGTGTGTGGCGCGCGTGTGTGTGTGGCGCGCGTGTGTGTGTGGCGCGCGTGTGTGTGTGGCGCGCGTGTGTGTGTGGCGCGCGTGTGTGTGTGGCGCGCGTGTGTGTGTGGCGCGCGTGTGTGTGTGGCGCGCGTGTGTGTGTGGTTAAGGAAGCATTAGCTCAGGGCTCCAGCAGCAGACACTGACTGAGTGCATTGTGAGGGAAGCCTGGGATGAAGCCCGGGTCGATGACTACAACATGACATCATGGCCTCTAGCTCTACTGTAGTCCAGTATTACAGGACACTGCATTGTCCTCACGTTATACTGTACAGCCATACTCTGTTTCCCCTACAGTTAGACCAACTCACACACACACTACAGTTAGACCAACTCACGTTATACTGTACAGCCATACTCTGTTTCCCCTACAGTTAGACCAACTCACGTTATACTGTACAGCCATACTCTGTTTCCCCTACAGTTAGACCAACTCACACACAACAGTTAGCCCAACTCACACACACACACACTACAGTTAGACCAACTCACACACACAACAGTTAGCCCAACTCACACACACACACAACAGTTAGACCAACTCACACACAACAGTTAGCCCAACTCACACACACACACACTACAGTTAGACCAACTCACACACAACAGTTAGCCCAACTCACACACACACACACTACAGTTAGACCAACTCACACACACAACAGTTAGACCAACTCACACACAACAGTTAGCCCAACTCTCACACACACACACTACAGTTAGACCAACTCACACACACAACAGTTAGACCAACACACACACACAACAGTTAGACCAACTCACACACAACAGTTAGACCAACTCACACACACACACACTACAGTTAGACCAACTCACACACACACACACACAACAGTTAGACCAACTCACACACACACTACAGTTAGACCAACTCACACACAACAGTTAGACCAACTCACACACACACACCAGTTAGACCAACTCACACACACACAACAGTTAGCCCAACTCACACACACACAACAGTTAGACCAACTCACACACACACAACAGTTAGACCAACACACACACACAACAGTTAGACCAACACACACACACAACAGTTAGACCAACTCACACACAACAGTTAGCCCAACTCACACACACACAACAGTTAGCCCAACTCACACACACACACACACAACAGTTAGCCCAACTCACACACACACACAACAGTTAGCCCAACTCACACACAACAGTTAGACCAACACACACACAACAGTTAGCCCAACTCACACACACAACAGTTAGCCCAACACACACACAACAGTTAGACCAACTCACACACAACAGTTAGCCCAATGTGTCATTGTGATGACCTGAAACATTTAAACATCTTTGTAGAACATAAAGATCAGCAGGGTGTTTCTATTGGAGAACCTCCTTTTAACTGAGGACAATCAGAATGGACCGTCACACACTCTGCAGGTAGACTAGTGGTTAGAGTGGAGGGGCGGCAGGTAGACTAGTGGTTAGAGTGGAGGGGAGGCAGGTAGACTAGTGGTTAGAGTGGAGGGATGGGAGGGTAGACTAGTGGTTAGAGTGGAGGGGCGGCAAGTAGACTAGTGGTTAGAGTGGAGGGACGGCAGGTAGACTAGTGGTTAGAGTGGAGGGGCGGCAGGTAGACTAGTGGTTAGAGTGGAGGGGCGGCAGGTAGACTAGTGGTTAGAGTGGAGGGGCGGCAGGGTAGACTAGTGGTTAGAGTGGAGGGGTGGCAGGTAGACTAGTGGTTAGAGTGGAGGGACGGCAGGTAGACTAGTGGTTAGAGTGGAGGGGTGGAGGGACGGCAGGTAGCCTAGTGGTTAGAGTGGAGGGGCGGCAGGTAGCCTAGTGGTTAGAGTGGAGGGGCGGCAGGTAGACTAGTGGTTAGAGTGGAGGGGCGGCAGGGTAGCCTAGTGGTTAGAGTGGAGGGACGGCAGGTAGACTAGTGGTTAGAGTGGAGGGGCGGGGCTGGATCTCTGTGTGTCTCCTCAGTCTGGATCTCTGTGTGTCTCCTCAGTCTGGATCTCTGTGTGTCTCCTCAGTCTGGATCTCTGTGTGTCTCCTCAGTCTGGATCTCTGTGTGTCTCCTCAGTCTGGATCTCTGTGTGTCTCCTCAGTCTGGATCTCTGTGTGTCTCCTCAGTCTGGATCTCTGTGTGTCTCCTCAGTCTGGATCTCTGTGTGTCTCCTCAGTCTGGATCTCTGTGTGTCTCCTCAGTCTGGATCTCTGTGTGTCTCCTCAGTCTGGATCTCTGTGTGTCTCCTCAGTCTGGATCTCTGTGTGTCTCCTCAGTCTGGATCTCTGTGTGTCTCCTCAGTCTGGATCTCTGTGTGTCTCCTCAGTCTGGATCTCTGTGTGTCTCCTCAGTCTGGATCTCTGTGTGTCTCCTCAGTCTGGATCTCTGTGTGTCTCCTCAGTCTGGATCTCTGTGTGTCTCCTCAGCTACGACCTGGGGCCTTATAGGACAGAGGGAAGCTTCATATGGAGATCACTGAGAGTTGTAGAGATGACCTTGACTACAATGCAGACCAGGTCTCTCTGTTGTCACTTCTCCTTCAGCTGACCAGAACCAGTCCCTCACTGTCTCTGTTGTCACTTCTCCTTCAGCTGACCAGAACCAGAACAAGTCTCTCTGTTGTCACTTCTCCTTCAGCTGACCAGAACCAGAACCAGTCCCTCAGTCTCTCTGTTGTCACTTCTCCTTCAGATGACCAGAACCAGAACCAGTCCCTCTGTCTCTCTGTTGTCACTTCTCCTTCAGCTGACCAGAACCAGACCAAGTCCCTCTGTCTCTCTGTTGTCACTTCTCCTTCAGCTGACCAGAACCAGACCAAGTCCCTCTGTCTCTCTGTTGTCACTTCTCCTTCAGCTGACCAGAACCAGAACCAGACCAAGTCCCTCAGTCTCTCTGTTGTCATGTCTCCACTTCTCCTTCCTGTCGTTCTCTCTTATCTCCTCATAAAGCCCTGACTTCCTCCAAAACAAGAGTCTCTTCTCTCCTCTGACACAGGTCCTTTAAGACTGACAATCAAAGACACAACACACAAATAAAGCATTTCTCTCGGCCAACCCCACCAGCACAGCAAAAATACACATATCAACAGCATTTATCTGCAAAGCCCCAGAAGTTAGGAACTAGAGGGAAATATTCCACCCCCCCATTTTTGAGTGAGTTGGAAATGCCCTCTAGTCAGGAGCAGGTAGGGAGAGTACATTCCTGAGCAATGGGAGGGGTGTGGCGGGCAGAGCCTGGGGTGACAGAGAGGGGTTAGTCACAGGAAGGAAGTAGACTGAATCACATCATGACATAACAGCAGGGGGAAGCCCTGCTAGCTGGTGACAACAGACACAGGCTGGGTCCCTAATGACTGCCTATAGGTGTAGACATAACAGCAGGGGGAAGCCCTGCTAGCTGGTGACAACAGACACAGGCTGGGTCCCTAATGACTGCCTATAGGTGTAGACATAACAGCAGGGGAAGCCCTGCTAGCTGGTGACAACAGACACAGGCTGGGTCCCTAATGACTGCCTATAGGTGTAGACATAACAGCAGGGGGAAGCCCTGCTAGCTGGTGACAACAGACACAGGCTGGGTCCCTAATGACTGCCTATAGGTGTAGACATAACAGCAGGGGGAAGCCCTGCTAGCTGGTGACAACAGACACAGGCTGGGTCCCTAATGACTGCCTATAGGTGTAGACATAACAGCAGGGGGAAGCCCTGTTAGCTGGTGACAACAGACACAGGCTGGGTCCCTAATGACTCCCTATAGGTGTAGACATAACAGGAGACATGAAGACATAACAGGAGACATGAAGACAACAGAACAATATTAACTAGAGCTTGAATAAAGACCAGACACCTTAGATTAGAGACAGGAGTAGAGAGAGAGAGACACAGAGAGAGAGAGCGAGAGAGACACACAGAGAGAGAGAGCGAGAGAGAGAGACACACAGAGAGAGAGAGCGAGACACAGAGAGAGAGAGCGAGAGAGACACACAGAGAGAGAGAGCGAGAGTGAGAGACACACAGAGAGAGAGCGAGAGAGACACACAGAGAGAGAGCGAGAGAGACACACACAGAGAGAGAGCGAGAGAGACACACACAGAGAGAGAGAGAGAGAGAGAGAGAGAGAGAGAGAGAGAGAGAGAGAGAGAGAGAGAGAGAGAGAGAGAGAGAGAGAGAGAGACACACAGAGAGAGAGCGAGACACAGAGAGAGAGCGAGACACAGAGACACACAGAGAGAGAGCGAGAGACACACAGAGAGCGAGAGAGAGACAGAGAGAGAGAGAGCGAGAGAGAGAGACACAGAGAGAGAGAGAGCGAGAGAGAGAGACACACAGAGAGAGAGAGCGAGAGAGACACAGAGAGAGAGAGCGAGAGAGACACAGAGAGAGAGAGCGAGAGAGATATGTGTCAACAGCAACCTTGGGAAAATCCTCTGCATTATCATTAACAGCACACTCGTACATTTCCTCAGTGAAAACAATGTACTGAGCACATGTCAAATTGGCTTTTTACCAAATTACCGTACGACAGACCACGTATTCACCCTGCAAACCCTAATTAATAAACAAACAAACAAGCTTTTGACTCAATTTGACATGAGGGTCTTCTATACAAACTGATGGAAAGTGGTGTTGGGGGGAAAAACATGTACACAAACAACAAGTGTGCGGTTAAAATAGGCAAAAAAAGCACACATTTCTTCCCACAGGGCCGTGGGGTGAGACAGGGATGCAGCTTGAGCCCCACCCTCTTCAACATATATATACCAATGAATTGACGAGGTCACTAGACAGGGGTGCAGCTTGAGCCCCACCCTCTTCAACACATATATATATACCAATGAATTGACGAGGTCACTAGACAGGGATGCAGCTTGAGCCCCACCCTCTTCAATATATATATACCAATGAATTGACGAGGTCACTAGACAGGGATGCAGCTTGAGCCCCACCCTCTTCAATATATATATACCAATGAATTGACGAGGTCACTAGACAGGGATGCAGCTTGAGCCCCACCCTCTTCAATATATATATACCAATGAATTGACGAGGGTACTAGACAGGGATGCAGCTTGAGCCCCACCCTCTTCAATATATATATATACCAATGAATTGACGAGGGTACTAGACAGGGATGCAGCTTGAGCCCCACCCTCTTCAATATATATATATACCAATGAATTGACGAGGGCACTAGAACATTCCTCAACAGTTCTCTGTCCCAGTGAACCACCCCTGGATCCAGATGGAGATGTATTGGGCCACTTATACTGACAAACAAATGACAAACAAATATAGAGGAGAGAGGGGGGGAGGAGAGGAGAGAGAGGGGAAATGGAGGAGAGGAGAGAGAAGAGAAATGGAGGAGAGGGAGGTTGGACTAAGGGAGAATATAGAGGAGAGAAGAGAGGGGAAATGGAGGAGATGGAGGAGAGGAGAGGAAATGGAGGAGAGGAGAGGGAGAGGGGAAATGGAGGAGAGGAAAGAGGAGAGAGGGAAAGAGAGGGAGAATGGAGGAGAGGAGGAGAGAGAGGGGAAATGGAGGAGAGGAGAGGGGGAGAGGAGGAGAGGGAGATTGGACTAAGGGAAAATATGGAGGAGAGAGAGGGGGAAATGAGGAGAGAAGAGGAGGAGGGAGAGGAGAGGAGAGGAAATGGAGGAGAGGAGAGGAGGGAGAGGAGGAGAGGGAGAGGAGGAGAGGAGAGAGAGAGGAAATGGAGGAGAGGAGAGAGGAGAGGAGAGGGAGGAGAGGAGAGGAGAGGAGAGGAGAGGAGAGGAGAGGAGAGGAGAATGGTGCTGGGCTGTATTCATGTGTCAAGTTGCTGTGGATTCAAGTGTATCTTTAAAGGTGCAATGTGCAGAAATCACTCTGTCATTTCCTGGTTGATAAAATTATAATAGTTCCCCTAATTTCATGTGACAAAACAAACAAGTCTAGTGTAGAGAGTCATTGTACCATCTAAACTGCAGTGGAATATATTTATAATAACCCCAAAATATTATATTTTCAGCTGTTTTGAAGCTGGTGAACAAAACAGACAGTAAAAGACGCAAAATAATAAACTTAAGAACGGGAAACACAGGAATAGAGCACATAGAACAGATATAGCACGTCTTAAGACTTTCAATGAGAATGACAGATCTATAACTCATATTGCTATGTGAATCTAGTCGGGTCGCCCAGAAAGGTTCCATATCGCAGCGTTAACGACCGGATCATTACCTGTAGTCGTCTCTGAGGCTGACACTGGTTTCCTCTTTACGGAGGCGGGACAGGATGGCTCCGCCCTCCAGCTGTAATCTAGCCAATCGGCTGTCCTCCAGGACGGTGCACATCACACCCCTGTACCTGGCAAGTGACACCTGGGCCTCCTGGGGGTTGGGGGGTGAGGGGGAGAGTTAGTGTTTTATACACGTGTAGGACCACAGGTCAATTAATATGTTTTCTAAACTCTTCCACCAAACACCCTTCCTAAACATCTCCTGTCCTGTAATTCAACTCTACCAGACCACTCCACTTCCTGTCCTCTAATTCAACTCCACCAGACCACTCCACTTCCTGTCCTCTAATTCAACTCTACCTGACCACTCCACTTCCTGTCCTGTAATTCAACTCTACCAGACCACTCCACTTCCTGTCCTGTAATTCAACTCTACCAGACCACTCCACTTCCTGTCCTGTAATTCAACTCTACCAGACCACTCCACTTCCTGTCCTCTAATTCAACTCTACCAGACCACTCCACTTCCTGTCCTCTAATTCAACTCTACCAGACCACTCCACTTCCTGTCCTCTAATTCAACTCTACCTGACCACTCCACTTCCTGTCCTCTAATTCAACTCTACCTGACCACTCCATCTCCTGTCCTCTAATTCAACTCTACCTGACCACTCCACTTCCTGTCCTCTAATTCAACTCTACCAGACCACTCCACTTCCTGTCCTCTAATTCAACTCTACCAGACCACTCCACTTCCTGTCCTCTAATTCAACTCTACCTGACCACTCCACTTCCTGTCCTGTAATTCAACTCTACCTGACCACTCCACTTCCTGTCCTCTAATTCAACTCTACCAGACCACTCCACTTCCTGTCCTCTAATTCAACTCTACCTGACCACTCCACTTCCTGTCCTGTAATTCAACTCTACCAGACCACTCCACTTCCTGTCCTGTAATTCAACTCTACCAGACCACTCCACTTCCTGTCCTCTAATTCAACTCTACCTGACCACTCCACTTCCTGTCCTCTAATTCAACTCTACCAGACCACTCCACTTCCTGTCCTCTAATTCAACTCTACCAGACCACTCCACTTCCTGTCCTCTAATTCAACTCTACCAGACCACTCCATATTCAACTCTACCAGACCACTCCATATTCAACTCTACCAGACCACTCCACTTCCTGTCCTCTAATTCAACTCTACCAGACCACTCCACTTCCTGTCCTCTAATTCAACTCTACCAGACCACTCCACTTCCTGTCCTCTAATTCAACTCTCCCAGACCACTCTATATTCAACTCTACCAGACCACTCCACTTCCTGTCCTCTAATTCAACTCTACCAGACCACTCTATATTCAACTCTACCAGACCACTCCATATTCAACTCTACCAGACCACTCCATATTCAACTCTACCAGACCACTCTATATTCAACTCTACCAGACCACTCCATATTCAACTCTACCAGACCACTCCATATTCAACTCTACCAGACCACTCCACTTCCTGTCCTGTAATTCAACTCTACCTGACCAATCCATTTCCTGTCATTCAACTCTACCTGACCACTCCACTTCCTGTCCTCTAATTCAACTCTACCTGACCACTCCATTTCCTGTCCTGTAATTCAACTCTACCTGACCACTCCACTTCCTGTCCTGTAATTCAACTCTACCTGACCACTCCATATTCAACTCTACCTGACCACTCCACTTCCTGTCCTCTAATTCAACTCTACCTGACCACTCCATTTCCTGTCCTCTAATTCAACTCTACCTGACCACTCCACTTCCTGTCCTGTAATTCAACTCTACCAGACCAGTCCACCTCAGCAGTAGCTGGCAGGACAGTAGACTGACTACAGACTATATTAACATGGTAGTTACCTCAGCAGTAGCTGGCAGGACAGTAGACTGACTACAGACTATATTAACATGGTAGTTACCTCAGCAGTAGCTGCCAGGACAGTAGACTGACTACAGACTATATTAACATGGTAGTTACCTCAGCAGTAGCTGGCAGGACAGCAGACTGACTACAGACTATATTAACATGGTAGTTACCTCAGCAGTAGCTGGCAGGACAGTAGACTGACTACAGACTATATTAACATGGTAGTTACCTCAGCAGTAGCTGGCAGGACAGTAGACTGACTACAGACTATATTAACATGGTAGTTACCTCAGCAGTAGCTGGCAGGACAGTAGACTGACTACAGACTATATTAACATGGTAGTTACCTCAGCAGTAGCTGGCAGGACAGCAGACTGACTACAGACTATATTAACATGGTAGTTACCTCAGCAGTAGCTGGCAGGACAGTAGACTGACTACAGACTATATTAACATGGTAGTTACCTCAGCAGTAGCTGGCAGGACAGTAGACTGACTACAGACTATATTAACATGGTAGTTACCTCAGCAGTAGCTGGCAGGACAGTAGACTCCAGACCTGTGATGGTACTCTGCAGAAGGTTGACAGCGTCCTCACAGTGACTGGTTAGCTGTTCCAGTCTCTGAAACACCACCGTCAGAACAGAGACACACTGTTCAACCACATGAAAGACAACTATACACAGACCCGAGAGACAGACAAACAGATAACTAAGGACAGACAACTTTAGTCATCACAGCAGCACGTGGTTGCCATGGCGCCGTAAAGCAGCCTAAACAGAGAGTTCTGGAAAGTTGGACATATTTTATTTAAAACGTTTTTGTTTGTTGTTGGTTTAGTGTTGATTGATTTTGTTTTTGATAAGTCATTGATTTGATTGGATATATCCGGTTGTTTTTACAGGAGTTGCAGGACTGAAGGCAGGTTGACTTGTCGGGTTTGGCTAGCTAGCTACCTGGCTAACGTTTGATGTATCTCAGCACTAACGGCATGTTGACTTGTCCGGTTTGGCTAGCTAGCTACCTGGCTAACGCTTGATGTATCTCAGCACTAACAGCATGTTGACTTGTCCGGTTTGGCTAGCTAGCTACCTGGCTAACGTTTGATGTATCTCAGCACAGACGGCAGGTTGACTTGTCCGGTTTGGCTAGCTAGCTACCTGGCTAACGTTTGATGTATCTCAGCACTAACGGCATGTTGACTTGTCCGGTTTGGCTAGCTAGCTACCTGGCTAACGTTTGATGTATCTCAGCACTAACGGCATGTTGACTTGTCCGGTTTGGCTAGCTAGCTACCTGGCTAACGTTTGATGTATCTCAGCACTAACGGCAGGTTGACTTGTCCGGTTTGGCTAGCTAGCTACCTGGATAACGTTTGATGTATCTCAGCACTAACGGCAGGTTGACTTGTCCGGTTTTGCTAGCTAGCTACCTGGCTAACGTTTGATGTATCTCAGCACTAACGGCATGTTGACTTGTCGGGTTTGGCTAGCTAGCTACCTGGCTAACGTTTGATGTATCTCAGCACTAACGGCAGGTTGACTTGTCCGGTTTGGCTAGCTAGCTACCTGGCTAACGTTTGATGTATCTCAGCACTAACGGCAGGTTGACTTGTCCGGTTTGGCTAGCTAGCTACCTGGCTAACGTTTGATGTATCTCAGCACTAACGGCAGGTTGACTTGTCCGGTTTGGCTAGCTAGCTACCTGGCTAACGTTTGATGTATCTCAGCACTAACGGCATGTTGACTTGTCCGGTTTGGCTAGCTAGCTACCTGGCTAACGTTTGATGTATCTCAGCACTAACGGCAGGTTGACTTGTCCGGTTTGGCTAGCTAGCTACCTGGCTAACGTTTGATGTATCTCAGCACTAACGGCAGGTTGACTTGTCCGGTTTTGCTAGCTAGCTACCTGGCTAACGTTTGATGTATCTCAGCACTAACGGCATGTTGACTTGTCGGGTTTGGCTAGCTAGCTACCTGGCTAACGTTTGATGTATCTCAGCACTAACGGCAGGTTGACTTGTCCGGTTTGGCTAGCTAGCTACCTGGCTAACGTTTGATGTATCTCAGCACTAACGGCAGGTTGACTTGTCCGGTTTGGCTAGCTAGCTACCTGGCTAACGTTTGATGTATCTCAGCACTAACGGCAGGTTGACTTGTCCGGTTTGGCTAGCTAGCTACCTGGCTAACGTTTGATGTATCTCAGCACTAACGGCAGGTTGACTTGTCTGGTATGGCTAGCTAGCTACCTGGCTAACGTTTGATGTATCTCAGCACTAACGGCATGTTGACTTGTCCGGTTTGGCTAGCTAGATACCTGGCTAACGTTTGATGTATCTCAGCACAGACGGCAGGTTGACTTGTCCGGTTTGGCTAGCTAGCTACCTGGCTAACGTTTGATGTATCTCAGCACTAACGGCAGGTTGACTTGTCCGGTTTGGCTAGCTAGCTACCTGGCTAACGTTTGATGTATCTCAGCACTAACGGCAGGTTGACTTGTCTGGTATGGCTAGCTAGCTACCTGGCTAACGTTTGATGTATCTCAGCACTAACGGCATGTTGACTTGTCCGGTTTGGCTAGCTAGATACCTGGCTAACGTTTGATGTATCTCAGCACTAACGGCAGGTTGACTTGTCCGGTTTGGCTAGCTAGCTACCTGGCTAACGTTTGATGTATCTCAGCACTAACGGCAGGTTGACTTGTCCGGTTTGGCTAGCTAGCTACCTGGCTAACGTTTGATGTATCTCAGCACTAACGGCAGGTTGACTTGTCTGGTATGGCTAGCTAGCTACCTGGCTAACGTTTGATGTATCTCAGCACTAACGGCATGTTGACTTGTCCGGTTTGGCTAGCTAGATACCTGGCTAACGTTTGATGTATCTCAGCACAGACGGCAGGTTGACTTGTCCGGTTTGGCTAGCTAGCTACCTGGCTAACGTTTGATGTATCTCAGCACTAACGGCAGGTTGACTTGTCCGGTTTGGCTAGCTAGCTACCTGGCTAACGTTTGATGTATCTCAGCACTAACGGCAGGTTGACTTGTCTGGTATGGCTAGCTAGCTACCTGGCTAACGTTTGATGTATCTCAGCACTAACGGCATGTTGACTTGTCCGGTTTGGCTAGCTAGATACCTGGCTAACGTTTGATGTATCTCAGCACAGACGGCAGGTTGACTTGTCCGGTTTGGCTAGCTAGCTACCTGGATAACGTTTGATGTATCTCAGCACTAACGGCAGGTTGACTTGTCCGGTTTGGCTAGCTAGCTACCTGGCTAACGTTTGATCAACGAGACCTGACTGCATTGTGTAAATGTCAGAGAGCTCGTAGTGAGGGTGACTACTGCTCTGGACTGATGTGTGGTGGGCTGTTGGCGCTGAAGAGCAGCACCAGAGGGAGCACCCACGTGGGTGATACACGTTAGATGTGGAGGTATGAAGTCTCACGATCACCTAGCATCACCATCACCTAGCTTCATCATCACCTACCATCACCTATCTTCATCATCACCATCACCTAGCTTCACCATCACCTATCTTCATCATCACCTAGCATCACCATCACCTAGCTTCATCACCACCATCACCTATCTTCATCATCACCATCACCTATCTTCATCATCACCTGGCATCACCATCACCTATCTTCATCATCACCATCACCTATCTTCATCATCACCTGGCATCACCATCACCTAGCTTCATCATCACCATCACCTATCTTCATCATCACCTAGCATCACCATCACCTAGCTTCATCATCACCTAGCATCACCATCACCTAGCATCATCATCATCACCTAGCATCACCATCACCTATCTTCATCATCACCTAGCATCATCATCATCACCTAGCATCACCATCACCTATCTTCATCATCACCTAGCATCACCATCACCTAGCTTCATCATCATCATCACCTAGCATCACCATCACCTATCTTCATCATCACCATCACCTAGCTTCACCATCACCTAGCTTCACCATCACCTAGCTTCACCATCACCTAGCTTCACCATCACCTAGCTTCACCATCACCTAGCTTCAACATCACCTGGCTTCAACATCACCATCACCTAGCTTCACCATCACCTAGCTTCACCATCACCATCACCTAGCTTCACCATCACCATCACCTAGCTTCACCATCACCTTGCTTCACCATCACCTAGCTTCACCATCATATCTCACCGTTCTGAAGCAGACCCAGGCGCTGTGTGAAAAGGGGAAGGATCCGTCAAACTCAGTAGGCAGCTGAGAGACCTCCACATGCTTATAGAGAGACTTCAGAGAGGTCAACAACTCCACCTGGAGAGAGAGGAGGGGAGAGGGAGAGAGATAGGAGGGGGAGGTGGAGGGAGAGAGGGAGGGGGAGAGAGAGAGAGAGAGAGAGAGAGAGAGAGAGAGAGAGAGAGAGAGAGAGAGAGAGAGAGAGAGAGAGAGAGAGAGAGAGAGAGAGAGAGAGAGAGAGGGAGAAAGAGGGGACAGATAGAAGGGGAGATATAGGAGGAGGAGGGGAGAGAGAGAGAGAGAGAGAGAGAGAGAGAGAGAGAGAGAGAGAGAGAGAGAGAGAGAGAGAGAGAGAGAGAGGGAGAGAAAGAGGGACAGATAGAAGGGGAGATATAGGAGGAGGAGGGAGAGAGAGAGAGAGAGAGAGAGAGAGAGAGAGAGAGAGAGAGAGAGAGAGAGAGAGAGAGAGAGAGAGAGAGAGAGAGAGAGAGAGAGAGAGAGAGAGAGAGAGAGAGAGAGAGAGAGAGAGAGAGAGAGAGAGAGAGAGAGAGAGAGAGAGAGAGAGAGAGAGAGAGAGAGAGAGAGAGAGAGAGAGAGAGAGAGAGAGAGAGAGAGAGAGAGAGAGAGAGAGAGAGAGAGGAGAGGAGGAGAGAGGAGAGGGAGGGAGGGAGGGAGGGAGGGAGGGAGATTAAAGAGGGGTGAGAGAGAGGGAGGGAGATAAAGAGGGGTGAGAGAGAGAATATATTTAGGACAACAATACCACCACACCACTTAGCAGCAGCACACCAATGAAGGTTTGTAACATGACAACAACTCAATACTCAATACATTACAACATCCCCTCAACACTCTGCCAGACAGATCTCAATACATTACAACAGCCCCCCAACACTCTGCCAGACAGATCTCAATACATTACAACAGCCCCCCAACACTCTGCCAGACAGATCTCAATACATTACAACAGCCCCTCAACACTCTGCCAGACAGATCTCAATACATTACAACAGCCCCTCAACACTCTGCCAGACAGATCTCAATACATTACAACAGTCCCTCAACACTCTGCCAGACAGATCTCTATACATTACAACAGTCCCTCAACACTCTGCCAGACAGATCTCAATACTAAATACATTACAACATCCCCTCAACACTCTGCCAGACAGATCTCAATACATTACAACAGCCCCCCAACACTCTGCCAGACAGATCTCAATACATTACAACAGCCCCTCAACACTCTGCCAGACAGATCTCAATACATTACAACAGCCCCTCAACACTCTGCCAGACAGATCTCAATACATTACAACAGTCCCTCAACACTCTGCCAGACAGAACTCAATAATGACTGTAAGTCGCTTTGGATAAAAGCGTCTGCTAAATGGCATATATTATATTATTATTATATAATACATTACAACAGTCCCTCAACACTCTGCCAGACAGATCTCAATACATTACAACAACCCCTTCAATATCCTGGGGCCACCTACCCCGTTCAACACACACACCACAGTCCCCGTCCAATCACAACACACACACCACAGCTCTCCTTCAGGGCCATATCCTGGGGCCACCTCGTCCCCGTCCAATCACAACACACACACCACAGCTCTCCTTCAGGGCCATATCCTGGGGCCACCTCGTCCCCGTCCAATCACAACACACACACCACAGCTCTCCTTCAGGGCCATATCCTGGGGCCACCTCGTCCCCGTCCAATCACAACACACACACCACAGCTCTCCTTCACAGGGGCCATATCCTGGGGCCACCTCGTCCCCGTCCAATCACAACACACACACCACAGCTCTCCTTCAGGGCCATATCCTGGGCCATATCCTGGGGCCCTCGTCCCCGTCCAATCACAACACACACACCACAGCTCTCCTTCAGGGCCATATCCTGGGGCCACCTCGTCCCCGTCCAATCACAACACACACACCACAGCTCTCCTTCAGGGCCATATCCTGGGGCCACAATCACAACACACACACCACAGCTCTCCTTCAGGGCCATATCCTGGGGCCACCTAGTCCCCGTCCAATCACAACACACACACCACAGCTCTCCTTCAGGGCCATATCCTGGGGCCACCTTGCCCCCGTCCAATCACAACACACACACCACAGCTCTCCTTCAGGGCCATATCCTGGGGCCACCTCGTCCCCGTCCAATCACAACACACACACCACAGCTCACCTTCAGGGCCATATCCTGGGGCCACCTGGTCACCACCTCGTCCAAACCGTCGCAATCACAACACACACACCACAGCTCGTCCAATCACAACACACACACCACAGCTCACCTTCAGGGCCATATCCTGGGGCCACCTCGTCCCCGTCCAATCACAACACACACACCACATCTCTCTAAAATAATACATTCCTCACACACACATTCCACTGCAGTGTGGAGCCATGGATTGGTTTGAGAAGGGAAACAAGACTGAACTTCACAAAGAAAAAGTCTTCTGAGCGATGTGAGGGACGCCCTGAGAAACCATAGCTGTTACCACACAGAGTATTACTGTGAGGGACGCCCTGAGAAACCATAGCTGTTACTACGCAGAGTATTACTGTGAGGGACACCCTGAGAAACCATAGCTGTTACTACACAGAGTATTACTGTGAGGGACGCCCTGAGAAACCATAGCTGTTACTACGCAGAGTATTACTGTGAGGGACGCCCTGAGAAACCATAGCTGTTACCACACAGAGTATTACTGTGAGGGACGTCCTGAGAAACCATAGCTGTTACTACAGAGTATTACTGTGAGGGACGCCCTGAGAAACCATAGCTGTTACTACAGAGTATTACTGTGAGGGACGCCCTAAGAAACCATAGCTGTTACCACACAGAGTATTACTGTGAAGGACGCCCTGAGAAACCATAGCTGTTACCACACAGAGTATTACTGTGAAGGACGCCCTGAGAAACCATAGCTGTTACCACACAGAGTATTACTGTGAAGGACGCCTTGAGAAACCATAGCTGTTACTATGCAGAGTATTACTGTGAAGGACGCCCTGAGAAACCATAGCTGTTACCACACAGAGTATTACTGTGAAGGACGCCCTGAGAAACCATAGCTGTAACCACACAGAGTATTACTGTGAAGGACGTCTTGAGAAACCATAGCTGTTACCACACAGAGTATTACTGTGAAGGACGCCTTGAGAAACCATAGCTTTTACTACACAGAGTATTACTGTGAGGGACGTCTTGAGAAACCATAGCTGTTACCACACAGAGTATTACTGTGAAGGACGTCTTGAGAAACCATAGCTGTTACCACACAGAGTATTACTGTGAAGGACGTCTTGAGAAACCATAGCTGTTACCACACAGAGTATTACTGTGAGGGTAGGACTGTGTTCCTGTACGGCTGAGGGTTTCTCCAGGTGTAGAACCAGGTCTGTGTGTGTTACCTGTACGGCTGAGGGTTTCTCCAGGTGTAGAACCAGGTCTCTGTGTTACCTGTACGGCTGAGGGTTTCTCCAGGTGTAGAACCAGGTCTGTGTGTTACCTGTACGGCTGAGGGTTTCTCCAGGTGTAGAACCAGGTCTCTGTGTGTTACCTGTACGGCTGAGGGTTTCTCCAGGTGTAGAACCAGGTCTCTGTGTGTTACCTGTACAGCTGAGGGTTTCTCCAGGCGTAGAACCAGGTCTCTGTGTGTTACCTGTACGGCTGAGGGTTTCTCCAGGTGTAGAACCAGGTCTCTGTGTGTTACCTGTACAGCTGAGGGTTTCTCCAGGCGTAGAACCAGGTCTCTATCAGCCAGTAACAGGACAGTGTAGATACAGCCGGGCAAAGCATCCTGTCAGGGAGAGAGAGGCAGAGAACAAGAGACACATCAGTAGAATAACAGACAAGCAGATGAAGCTGTCTAAACAACAGACAACATGGGTAGGAGTTACAGACAACATGGGTAGGAGTTACAGACAACATGGGTAGGAGTTACAGACAACATGGGTAGGAGTTGACAGATGAAGCTGTCTCAACAACAGACAACATGGGTAGGAGTTGGCAGGTGAAGCTGTCTCAACAACAGACAACATGGGTAGGAGTTGACAGATGAAGCTGTCTCAACAACAGACAACATGGGTAGGGGTTGACAGATGAAGCTGTCTCAACAACAGACAACATGGGTAGGAGTTGACAGGTGAAGCTGTCTCAACAACAGACAACATGGGTAGGGGTTGACAGGTGAAGCTGTCTCAACAACAGACAACATGGGTAGGGGTTGACAGATGAAGCTGTCTCAACATTTAACAACAGACAACATGGGTAGGGGTTGACAGATGAAGCTGTCTCAACATTTAACAACAGACAACATGGGTAGGGGTTGACAGGTGAAGCTGTCTCAACAACAGACAAACAGCGATGTGTGTACAACAAAGTGGTGTTCTGCTTCCTGTCTTGGTAACCATAAAGTCCTCACAACAAAAGAAAGACAACGTCACTAAAAACACTATGATGTCATCCAAAAGGTCACAGGTGACTAGGCTATGACGTCGGGCCCTGCAAACCACCTGAGCTCAGTCTTCTTCATTTGCCGTCCATTTTGTCACCAAAGCCCCGGCGATGTCATCTACAAAATGGCTTCCGATACTCTACTCAACAAACTGGATGCAGTTTATCACAGTGCCATCCGTTTTGTTACCAAAGCACCTTATACTACCCACCACTGTGACCTGTACGCTCTCGTTGGCTGGCCCTCGCTTCATACTCGTCGCCAAACCCACTGGCTCCAGCATCTACAAGACCCTGCTAGGTAAAGTCCCCCCTTATCTCAGCTCGCTTATCACCATAGCAGCAACCACCTGTAGCACCTGCTCCAGCAGGTATATCTCTCTGGTCACCCCCAAAACCAAGTCCTCCTTTGGCCGCCTTTCCTTCCAGTTCTCTGCTGTCAATGACTGGAACGAACTACAAAAATCTCTGAAACTGGAAACATTTATCTCCCTCACTAGCTTTAAGCACCAACTGTCAGAGCAGCTCACAGATTACTGCACCTGTACATGGCCCACCTATAATTTAGCCCAAACAACTACCTCTTTCCCTACTGTATTTAATTACTTATTTTGCTCCTTTGCACCCCATTATTTCTCTCTACTTTGCACTTTCTTCCACTGCAAATCTACCATTCCAGTGTTTTACTTGCTATATTGTATTTACTCTGCCACCATGGCCTTTTTTGCCTTTACCTCCCTTCTCACCTCATTTGCTCACATCGTATATAGACTTGTTTCTACTGTATTATTGACTGTATGTTTGTTTTACTCCATGTGTAACTCTGTGTCGTTGTATCTGTCAAACTGCTATGCTTTATCTTGGCCAGGTCACAGTTGTAAATGAGAACTTGTTCTCAACTCTCCTACCTGGTTAAATAAAGGTGAACCAATTTTATTTGTTTTATTTACTGACTGAATGACTGACTTGTAATCCACCTTGCTGAGGTAAGCCTGCTTCATTCACGCACACACACACACACACACACACACACACACACACACACACACACACACACACACACACACACACACACACACACACACACACACACACACACACACACACACACACACACACACACACACACACACACACACACACACACACACACACACACTAATCCTTAGGAAGGGGTTCATGAATAGAATCCGTAACCTTGATAAACTGTTTGTTCTGAGCAAACATCACCTCAGCAGAATCAAACTCCTACACACCCAGACTAACATGAACCCCCTCCACCCCCCCCCCCCATTAATGCAGAATGCTACATTAACCCCCACCCTCTCCACCCTCTCCCCTTAATGCAGATTGGTCAATTAACCCCCCCTTCCCCCCCTCCTTCCTCCCCCTTAATGCAGATTGCTACATTAACCCCCTCCACCCCCTCCTTCCTCTCTCCCTTAATGCGGATTGCTGCATTAACCCCCTCCACCCCCTCCTTCCTCCCCCTTAATGCAGATTGCTACATTAACCCCCTCCACCCCCTCCTTCCTCCCCCTTAATGCAGAATGCTACATTAACCCCCTCCACCCTCTACCCCTTGATGCAGATTGCTACATTAACCCCCCCACCCCCTCCTTCCTCCCCCTTAATGCAGAATCCTACATTAACCCCCTCCACCCTCTACCCCTTAATGCAGATTGCTGCATTAACCCCCTCCACCCTCTCCATCCCCTCTCCCTTAATGCAGATTGCTACATTAACCCCCTCCACCCCCTCCTTCCTCTCTCCCTTAATGCAGATTGCTACATTAACCCCCTCCACCCCTTTAACCCCTCCTTCCTCCCCCTTAATGCAGATTGCTACATTAACCCCCTCCACCCCTCCTTCCTCTCTCCCTTAATGCAGATTGCTACATTAACCCCCTCCACCCCCCCTCCTTCCTCCCCCTTAATGCAGATTGCTACATTAACCCCCTCCACCCCCTCCTTCCCCCTCCCCCTTAATGCAGATTGCTACATTAACCCCCTCCTTCCTCCCCCTTAATGCAGATTGCTACATTAACCCCTCCACCCCCTCCTTCCTCTCCCTTAATGCAGATTGCTACATTAACCCCCTCCACCCCCCTCCTTCCTCTCCCCCTTAATGCAGATTGCTACATTAACCCCCTCCACCCCCTCCTTCCTCTATCCCTTAATGCAGATTGCTACATTAACCCCCACCCCCCACCCCCTCCTTCCTCCCCTTAATGCAGATTAAACCCCTCCACCCCCTCCTTCCTCCCCCTTAATGCAGATTGCTACATTAACCCCCTCCACCCCCCTCCTTCCTCTTAATGCCTACATTAATGCAGATTGCTACATTAACCCCACCCCTCCACCCCCCCTTCCTCATTAACCCCCTCCACTTAATGCAGATTGAGACATTGCTACATTAATGCTACATTAACCCCCTCCACCCCCTCCAATGCAGATTGCTACATCCCTCCACCCCTTAATGCAGATTGCTACATTAACCCCTCCCACCCCCTCCTTCCTCCCCCTTAATGCAGATTGCTACATTAAATCCCTCCCACCCCATCCTTCCTCCCCCTTAATGCAGATTGCTACATTAACCCCCTCCACCCCCTCCTTCCTCCCCCTTAATGCAGATTGCTATTAACATTAACCCCCTCCACCCCCTCCTTCCTCCCCCTTAATGCAGATTGCTACATTAACCCCCTCCACCCCTCCTTCCTCCCCCTTAATGCAGATTGCTACATTAACCCCCTCCACCCCCTCCCCCTTAATGCAGATTGCTTTAACCTCCCCCCTTAATGCAGATTGCTACATTAACCCCCTCCACCCCCCTTCCTCCCCCTTAATGCAGATTGCTACATTAACCCCTCCACCCCTCCTTCCTCCCCCTTAATGCAGATTGCTACATTAACCCCCTCCACCCCCTCCTTCCTCCCCCTTAATGCAGATTGCTACATTAACCCCCTCCACCCCCTCCTTCCTCCCCCTTAATGCAGATTGCTACATTAACCCCCTCCACCCCCTCCTTCCTCCCCCTTAATGCAGATTGCTACA